>NC_057729.1:46092578-46101320 GCF_004010195.1 Chiloscyllium plagiosum
ATCCATTTATACCACATCTACCGCTTTCCCCTCATCAACCTCCTTCGTCACCTTTTCAAAGAATTCAATAAGGTTTGTGAGGCATGACTTGCCCTTCACAAAACCATGCTGACTATCTTTGATCACATTATTCCTATCCAGATGTGCATAAATCCTATCCCTTACAATTCTCTCTAAGACTTTGCCCACAACAGAAGTGAGACTCACCGGCCTATTGTTACTAGGGTTATCCCTACTCCCCTTTTTGAACAAGGGAACCACATTTGCTATCCTCCAGTCTTCTGGGACTACTCCTGTAGACAAAGAGGACATAAAAATCAAGGCCTATGGCTCTGCAATCTCCTCCCTTGCTTCCCAGAGAATCCTAGGATAAATGCCATCAGGCCCAGGGGACTTATCTATTTTCACCTTTTCCAGGATTTCCAACACCTCTTCTCTACATACCTCAAAGCCATCCATTCTACATGTATTGTGTTACTTAGTTAGGGATAAAGCTGATTGTATTAGGACAGCTTCTGATGTGCCAAAACGCATGTCTGCACACCTCTGACTCTCTTTGCTGCTGGTACATGACACCAGCAGTGATAAATGGACTAGCTCATTGAGACCAGTGCTTAAGTCAATAGGAATAAGCAAAATTGCTCCATTCCTGTTGACAAGACAATAATGACATGCAAATAATTGCATCACCTTCTCCCAATAATGTATTTATTTGCTTGTTTGTCTGTTTGTCACATTATAGATTGTATGGAATAACAGCTTGGAATGGATCATAGATTCATTTTGGAGCTCATTCAGTATTTTTTTCTATAACGTTGTCTGATTAGGTCCATTCGTTTATTTATTCACCATGGTCTTCAACTTTTTCACCTGGAAAGAACATCCTTTGGCTTTTAAAAGCAACAATTGAATCTACTTCCATCTTTCATTCTAAACTGTAACAGCTTGCTGTGTAATGTTTTGCTCTCCTTTTCCCTACGGTTCTTTTGCCAATGACCTGGAACTGTTCTCATCAATGATCTGGCACTCTGAAAAAAGTCTCTTTCTATTTCCTCCACTGCAAACTGTAATTGCATTTTTAAGACTTTGAATGGAATCTCCTTATCACAAATCCTCATGCAGTGAAAATGTTGTTAGTCCAACAGGAACCCATTTATCCTGTCAATGGACATCCATGGCTCTTTAATTCATTGACATTCCATTCAGAATCTTGGCTAAGTGACAATTGCATTGGTTGGATCTGTGATGGATTTTTCAGCATGAGTTTGAGTATCTAACTGAACGTATCTCATTAAATACCTAACCAATCTTTATGGTATCCCTCACATCCAATTCCATTCCCACCTTATCAAGCAACCCTTCCTGGCACATATTGCCACACAGTGGTTATCTGCTGAAAGACTGACATCCCTTGTGCCTGTGCCATCTTTTAAAGAGCACTGTGCATCGAGGCAAATGTTGGCAATCAGGCATTGACCCTCACTGGCAATGTCAAGGCACAGCAGCCACAAGCCATGCTCATAGCACATTGGCTGATATTCTCTTGCACATACAACCCCATTTACTCACTCTAGTCACTGTTTAACCACCAGGCCACACAATTCACCTGTCCTTAGCTAAATCCCATCTGGACACATCTCTAAGTCACCACTACTCTGTCCCCAAAACCCACTGTAGACCCACATCTTGTCATTGGCCAGTAAGGGAACATCACTGACAAACAGACAGACAAGTCAGATGATCACAAACATGAGCTTTTATTGACAGCCAGCAGAAGTGAACACAAACAAAACAAATAAAGCCTGCGTGCCATTCCCAAAACGCAATCAAATGCTGGCCATTTTACAGTCCATGAAATCTGCTGTACCCAGCTCTCATCGACTGGCACTGAGGCTCAGTCAGGCCTTGTCTGGTTTGCAGCAACTGATACAGCTAAGGTCTGTCATGCACTTGAGGAGTTTCCTCCTCTTCAATGTTGTTACCCTCCTCCTCAGAAGACTGCTCCCATTCCCTCTATTCCTCAACATCTATCACATTGCCTACACCAATTGTGCAGAGAATAGTGCACCAAGATGAAGTGGCACATTCCAACTGGACTATACTGGGGGAGTGCTCCCCCAGACCGATCAATACAGCAGCATTTTCAATAGCCCCATTGTCTGCTCCACTGTGGTGCTGGTCACTACACGTACATCAATTTGGTGATGGTGCCACATTACATCAACAGAGTGCCTGCTGTGATCTGAGTCCTTTCTCATCCCAGACCCAATCTTTTCATTTCATTCAGTAGAATCCATTGTCACACTTGAATGACAGATGATGAAGTACCATTTCCTTATTTCACAGTATCTTTGGTAATTCAACAAGTGATGGGCTGCTTTTGACCAGTGTTTGCCTTCTTCTAAGTTATTTTTGCATCATTGAGTTGACAAGGTGAGCTTTGCAAGCACCAGTAGCATTGTGCAATTCACCTTTGACCAGCATTTGAACTCTAAGCTCGTACACTCTGCATGCATTACAAATGGACAAACAAATGATTTGAAATGAAATGGAACTACAGTTTGCAAGCCCATGAATTTGCCCCTTCAATGTCCTAGTCGTCTAGCAGATATCGACCTTGCATGTTCACTGAACAAACTGAGAATGACTCTATCCATCCTGGGCGTTGTTCCAGCCATTTCCAATTGCAGTTAATGTTGAGAGAACAGCATGTGATGGCATAAAATGCTGTTGGCACTGTTTCTATCTGGTCAACATATATGCCTCCAAGCCATTGTATCCCCTTTTACCTGGCTTTAGCCTCCATGTCCATGGATGAAAGCTGCATGCAGCTGTTGTCCATGGATCTTTCCCTGAGTTATTGTAAAAGGATCTTTAGTTAAAGAGATCACTAAAGTGGTTCAAGTGGATAAACTGTGCATTAATTCCTGTATCTCCAACGTTCATAGGAATGGAAAGGAAATCTAGCCCCTGGGTTTCTCAATTGGACATCCAGCTTTGTGATCTGAGCGAGTTAAGTGAGGTGATATTTTTCAAGTCTCTCAGGCTTGGAGTTGGAAGCGGCCTAGGATTGAGCAGCAAGAGTATTGTCCCTTGAACATGGAGACAATATCTCAAGATGTTCAAGGACCAAAAGATGGCAAAAATGGTGAATGGCATAATGCTCTCAAGTGCCATGTCTCATGCCAAGTCTCACACTCTGGTTTTTATAGCACTCCCCTGCACAGCACTCCTTAGTCCAATGTTTCAGCTTCTCTGTAAAAGTTGTCCTTCTATCATTTCCATGCAAATGAATTCCCACACTCTCAACTCTCTGCCTTCTATCCTTTGAAGAGTAAAAAGTGCAAAATCCTACAAGAGACAGTCAGCCAGGGCTGGAACAGTGAAAGCCACCTTGATGACCACTGACAATGCCTGCCCAACTTTCTCACTGGGAAGGAGGCAATTATTGGAAGCTGCACTTGTTGGCGATGAGTTGCCATGGAAACTTGAGCGTCCTGACACAACACTACACAAACATGTAGAGACAACTGATCCTCAGTGTAGACTTTGTGCTGGGGGATCTTGCCTCCTTCCAGCTGTGTCTTTGCATCCATTCCCTTTGTCTTGGTGGAACTACATGTGGCTGAGAAGAAGGTAGCTGATTCTACCAGTGATGTTCCCACTATTAGTGCTCTCAGTACATCGCCAGAGAACTGAGATAGAGCTGCATAAGCTGCTCACATGTCACAGTGAAGACTGACAATAAGGAAATGCAGATTGAGATGAACAAAGTACAATTCAGGTGAATTGACTTCCAAAATGTTTGAAATTACATGTCAAACATGAGGCATATGCTACCAGAAGCAATCCTGGGAGCACCAACAGCTCACCTGAACATGAATACAACTCTTCACCTTTGCTTTTTGGATACTTCTCAGCTGGTCAGTTTCACTGAAGAAGCACTGCCTACAATGTTTTTGTCTGGTAGTCCATGACCAGTCCCACAAAGCAAAGTAAACCCATATACTGCCCATTAAAACCTGAATGGTTGGATAGGTCTTTTGCCAAATGCATTTTTGAATATCAGTGATTACTTATTGATAGCCCCACAGGGACTCTCTGCTTGTTTGCAAACCTACTAGGGTTAACTCAGCCACAGATAGAATAGGGATATTGGCTTTCTGCCCCAGTGACACTTTTTGGGGCTTCATTCCATGCCTGTACCCAAACCCATCTCCCCTTAGCAGTTAAAAGTCTGTCATTCTCTTCAATCCATCAATTACCATGGTTACAGGTCAGAAATGAAACAACTGTCAAAACTTCCAATGTGCTGGATCATTTTGTTGCTTGTGCATGGAAAGTTAAGTTGCAATGTTTACCTTTCATTAATGCCTCAGTATGAGCCCCATCCTCAACACCATTACTTTGAGATGAATGAAGTAATGCAATTATTTTGACACCAAGGATCACCTTGAGAAACAAGTTTCCCTTACACCATTGAATCAAATAGAGGTGAAGCAGAAAGGTAAACCACAGCTGGTGCAGTCTGTAGTTTTTGCTGGCTACAGGCAGCTGAATATATAGGGAGACTGCACTCAGGCTCTCCACTCAGGCCAGCAAATAGTTTTTCACCTACTGGTCTTTGTACATCTTATTCAGGTATTGTGTGAGGTTTGTCAGCTAAAGTGTAAGTTATGAAAGGGCTCAAATAATAATATCCTATGAACAAGTTTTTGTCTTGTAGATTTTTTTTTAATCCTGTTATTGGTGCTCTGGATTCCAGCTAATAATCTGAATGGTGCAGCTTTGAACCTAGGAATCAAGATGTGCAGTCACTTGTATCTGCGAATGCTTGATTTAGTATAACGTAACATTGTATTTGACTATGTGAAAGTGAGGACAGCAGATGCTGGAAATCAGAGTCAAAATTAGAGTGGTGGGCTGGAAAAGCACAGCAGATCAGACAGCATCTGAGGAGCAGGAAAATGACGTTTTGGCCAGGAGCCCTTCATTAGAATTCCTTTTCCAGTTTTTCCAATGTGCTTTTCCAGCACCAGCAATCTTGACATAGTATTTGACTATGATGGGTCAAATCTTGGAAATTGAAGTGTGTGCAGCAAGACCTGGTTAATATTTCGGCTTGACCTGATAATAATAATGTGTTGTGTATGCCAGGTTTTGGCCATCTCCAACAATAGAGAATCTACCCATCTCCTCTTGTCATTCAATGGCATTACCATCACTGAAATCTCTACAATCAACACTCTGTAGATTAGCATTGACCAGGAACTTAACTGGGATAGTTATAAATACATAATGGCCACAAGAGCTGGGCTGGAAAGTCTGCAGTGAGTAACTTATTTCCTGAATCTCCAAAGTCAATTTTCTCCAATGAATGAGTACAGCTTCAAAAATATACTCACAATGTTCAACGTCATCCAGGACAAAGCATTCCACTTGATTGGCACCCCATCAACTTCAGTACTGACTCCCTCTATCACAAATGCATAGTGACAGCAATGTGTACCATCTATGCGGTATACTGTAGCAATTCGGCAAACCTCTTTTGACAGCATCTTTCACTCAGAAGGACAAAGGTCGTGGCTGCATGGGATCACCATCACCTGCAGGTTTCCCTCTAAATGGTTTCATCACATTCTGACTTGAAACTATATCATGATTTCACCATTGTCTCTATATCAAAATATTGAAACTCCTTTCTCAATAGCAGTGTGATGTACTTGCCCCAGATATATTGCTGAAAATGTGTTGCTGGAAAAGTGCAGCAGGTCAGGCAGCATCCAAGGAACAGGAGAATCGACGTTTCGGGCATAAGCCCTTCTTCAGGATATATTGCAGCAGTTTAAAGATAGCTCCCTAACACCTACCAAGAACAAGTAGGGTTGAGAAACAACAGTTGCTCTTAATGCTTGTGACACTTTCAGAATTTTAAAAGATGTCATTTACCTTTGATCCTATTGTAGGCATATAGGCTGATGCATTTCCTACATTATAATTGTGACTGCACATCAAAAGTGTTAAGTGACTGTAAAATAGTTTGGAACATTCTGAAGACATGAAAAGCATTATATAAATGTAAGTTCTAATGTATTTTTCAATGAAAGAGGTCCTTCTCTTCTATGTAATCGTCAGCGAAGCAATAGATACAAACTGTGTGTGATACAGTGCATGAACCTTTGTGTAATTTACTGTATTGTGTTAACAATGGTTGGTTGTTGTCCTGGGGACAGTGTTTATTCCCTAACTATGGACATTAAAACTCACTGCTACAGTCATGGTAATTAAGCCCACAGCTAATTAAGTCGTCTCCAGTTGATTCTGCTGCATGCTAGCTGTGAAACAGCAGCAGGATTATTGTCTTCAAAATCAATGTACTGGAAGGTTCTCAAACTATCTTCTCAATTTCTATTTGGCTTTTCTCACAGATAATTTTAAAACATTCTTCCACAGTAGTGTCAGCCTTGGCTCAGTTGGTAGCTTGTTTGTCTCTGAGTCAGATGGTTGAAGAACCTCCGGAGATTGGAACACGAACTCTAGGCTGACACACTAATACAGTACTGAGGGAGATCAGTACAGTTAGAGGGGCAGCCTTTCAAAAGAGACATTAAACTATGCTCATGCATGTCTTGTCGGGTGGAAATAAAAGATCTTATGGCTCTATTTCAAAGTATTAAAGTTTTCCACGTGCACTGGCTAATATATATCTCTCAGCCATCTCACTAAACCATCTCACTGGCTTCTTTGTGGGACTGACAGTGTACAATTTTGCCAAGTTTCTTATATTATAACAGTGATTACATTTCAAAGTACTTAACTGCATGACCTAAAGTTGTGAAAGGTGTTATATGAATGAATGCGTGTCTTTCTTTGCAGAAGACTCTATTCCAAACATTCACATTTTTACAATAGTATTTGTATTAGCCTTCATTTTACATTGTTAAGTGGTTCACATTATTCAGATTATGTGACATTGACATATTTATACAGCATGGGATTGCAGGTCTGGTGCAATCAGATATGAATAGTGCAGAGATTTGAAGCTGGAAAGCGATATATCTTTGTTTGCTGGTCTGAATGTGGAAAAGGCTGCAGAAGTAACCTGGTTACGACCTCTTTAAAAAAATTCACTCTTTTGTACCATTGTTGGAGTAGTGACCTCATCCAGCACTCTTTTCCTTTAACTTTCAGAGACAGAAGTGAGAAATCTGTATTATACATTTCAGAAACCCAGAGTGATTAACTCCCCAGTGTCCATTCTGCTGTTAGTCATGGCCTTACCTCAATCCATGAATATTTGCACTAAGCAATTGCTTAATTTGCCTTTGATATTAAAATTTAATGAAGCACGATTGGAGCAAGATACAGATTGCCTGTAGTAATGTCAGACCATGATCTGACTTTTATGACTTGGACTGAAGAAATTTTGTATTTGTATATTTTTTTAGAATTTCACTGTTTTGTTGTGAATGATAAAATTGAGTTAGATTTCTGCATTACTTTAAATATCGCACAAGTAAAAGATAATGTTAACAACATAAATGCAGTTACTAAGGGAGGGTGATTTCAGCTGTCAGTGAAGTTACAAACATATGAAGGACGTTTCCTTCAATTACCCTTATTGTTTTATATTTGCGATGATGCTGACCTGTAACAATGTAGTCTTATGTTTTCTTAATGTTTGGGCTAGGTATAATACATAAAGAACAAGTTGATCTCAAACAGTTCTGTGTAATAATGCAGTCAGTGCGGAGATAATTGGATAACTCCTGGAGACCAGTGTTGTAAGTGACTATATTAATGTAGATTGGGACGTAAACAGCATCCACTCACTGCGTTTTGCTAATACTCAGGAGAAGATGCAATAAGTGGACTTTTTCCATGTAATAAAATCTTGGGGTTGGGGGGTGGGGAGCAATGTGAATGTGTTAATTGATCGTCAACAAACCAATCTCACCGCAAAGAAAACTCATCCAATCATCCATCCACAAGTACTGCTCTCCCTGACAAACTCACCCAATTAATTCCTCTTCTTGCCACTGACAGAGGTGGTAAGAGAGTACCATTTAGTTTTGGGCATGAGTTCTGTTCCCTTTAGTTTGGAGACTTTTAAAAAAATATGCTCTCTGGATTACTGTTGTGTACTGATTAAATGGACACTGTTTTGCTGTTTGACAAATGTAAATTGCATGCTCTAATTTTTCTTCCATCTTGAATTTATTAACAACGTGGCAATAAAGGGTAATGCCTGAATTTGTTATGATTCACACATTTCCAGGATGCACTGTAACAAATAGCCCTGCAATGACACGAATGAGATAAGGATGTGCTCAGGGAATTTGTGAACCATTGTTTGACAGGAACTCAAGTAGTGATGACTGTTTTATTCCATGGTTTGATGCCACACAATCTGTTGGATTCAAGACAGTCTGGTCAAGGATAAGGCAAAGTCAAGAGCTGTCCTCGGGCTTAGACTTCATAGCAATGCAATTAATTATACATTAATATTAAGCACTATTATACGTGGTAATCATACATATACCAGAACTCTTGTCTTATTGTTACATGAGATAGGAGCAATCCACTTTCTTGGTGTGTTTTATTCCATGTGCTGTCAAGACTCTTGTGTCTGTTGTAGAGTGATCTAACTCCACCCACATTGTACTATTTATACTCAGAGATATGCAGTACCCGTGACATTATGATAAGATTTCTCCGGATTCCTGAAACCCCTTCACAACT
>NC_057729.1:46101820-46126551 GCF_004010195.1 Chiloscyllium plagiosum
TGTCTTTCCAGATACTCATAAATCCTATCCCTTGAAAAAAACAAGTAAGAGAAGCAAAGAGAACAGATCAAGATATTAACAGTTAACATGAAAAGCATTATAGAGGACTTTTATATGCATACAATTGTAATTGGATATTCAGAAGATAAGTGGGCTCTATTCACATCCAGAAAGGACATGTATGTTTCGAAGCAAGGCATGGCTGAGGAATAAAATGAAAATTTTGGTTTTGTATTCACCAAAGAAAGAGATACTGTCCAGGATATGGTGAAAGAGGAGGTCATGCAAATAGTTAAAGGGATTATAATTGTTCATGACAAAGAATTGGATAAACTTTATGTCTTTAAAGTTGTTAAGGCAGCAGGATTGAATGAGCTGCATTCAAGGATACTGAGGGAAGTGAGCGTGGAAAATCTGGAATCACTGACAATAATTTTTGAGCATTCAGAATTTCAAATGTCTCATTCTCATGTGACAGAGGATGGAATGGCAATCATAACAATATCGGTCATTTTAAACTCAGTGGTGGGGAAACTTCTAGAAGCTATTATTCAGGACCAAGTAAGTTGTAATTGGGTAAATGCAGGTTAATTGAGGAAAACCATGATGTGGTGGTGCCAGTGTTGGACTGAGGTGGATAAAGTTAAAAATCACACATCGACAGATTATAGTCCAATCGGTTTATTTGAAAGTCCACGCTTTCAGAGTGCTGCTCCTTTGTCAGGTGGCTAGGTTCATTGAGTGCACACCATGTTGAAGATTTTTGATGATGTAACAGAAAGGGTTGATTGAGACATTCAAGTGTGCATGAGATAATTATTTAAACACAAATCATCTGCAGGGTTATAGGAAAAGGTGGGAGAATGGCACTAAGTCATGAATTTATCGAGTGGTCTGGCACAGAGGTGATGGGCTGAATTCCGTTTTTTTGCACTGTAACAGTTGTGCGTCCTAGTGAGCTGGTAGCTTTGTTTTCAGACATTTCATCACCATGCTAGGTAACATCATCAGTGAGCCTCCGGTAAAGCGCTGGTCTTCTGCCCTGCTTTCTATTTGTGTGTCTTGGCCGGTTACGGTGGGTGATATCACTTCCGGTTCTTTTTCTTATAGGTTGGTAAATAGGGTCCAACTCGATGTGTTTATTGATGGAGTTCCAGTTTGAATGCCAGGCCTCTAAGAATTCCTGTGCGTGTCTCTGTTTAGTCTGTCCTAGGATGGAGGTCCTTGCAAGGACTGTAACAAGCACTACATCAAACAAACAGGCATAAAACTAGCCACCAAGTAGCCACCAGAAGATATGACTCACTATCACTAGCATCTTTACATACAGATGAAGGAGGACACCACTTCGACTGTGACAACACATCCATCCTGGGACAGGCCAAACAGAGACATGCACGGGAATTCCTAGAGACCTGGCATTCAAACTGGAACTCCATCAGTAAATACATTGATTTGGACCCATTTACCAATCTCTGAGACAAAGCTCTAGAAATGATATCATCCACCATAACAGACCAAGACACATAAATAGAAAGTGGACAGAATACCAGTGCTTCACCGGAGACGCACTGATGATGTTACATAGCATGGTGACGAAATGTCTGAGAATAAGTCTACCATCTCAGCAAGCAAACTTACAACCTGAGAGTTGATATGTAGCCAGTTAATCAAAGCGACTTCATTGTGTGGTTCTTCAGTTAATCAAAGGGCTGTTAATTGTTGTTGTGCTGCAGGAACATTGTCTTTAATGCCCTTGATTTGATGTCAAGCCACACCTTCATTCAACAATTAAACACAGGCTTCACTAGATTTTCATGTTATTGTAATTTGCTTTGGAATGCAAATTACTTTCCATAAACTAGAGTAGGACACAATGTGTCCTTGAAAAGTACTGATACATTATCTAATATATTCCATACCTATCACTGTACAATTTTAATGTATTTCACCACTCGTATATGCACTCTGATGTACTCCATTACTAAAACACTTAGATATATCTATGACCATTATTCGTTTGATATACCCATCACTTATAATATCGTAACCTTTACCAGAACAAACCAATTCGCGCTGGGTGACTTATTTGTAGAATACCTCCTTTCAATTGGCTGAGCTTCCAATGGCCTGTCATTTTAATTGTCTGCCTTGCTCTTGCAGCCGGGGCAGAAGTGGGGCATGGTATCAAAGGTTGGAAGTAGACAGGCTAACTGATCCTGATGATACATGGATGGAACTCTACACTGACGTTCCAAACATTGCAGTTCAAATTCAGACAGTCGTCAGCTAGAGGACTTGAATCAGTGGCTAGAGAAATGGAACAATACCCAGATTTGGTCTGACAAGTAACATGTAAATGTCAGACAATGGCTAGTCCCAATGAGGTTACAACACCCTAGCCCTGTCTTTCAATAGCACCGCTATTGCTGATTACTAACCATTAATATCTTAGAGGTTATCATTAATCTGTAGCTTCACTGGACCAATCATGATAATTCCACACTTACAATTGTGGAATGGAGGCTGGATATTCTGCAAAAGGTAGCTCACCTCCCGGTCACAACAAATCCTGACTATCCATTTGCAAGGCTCATTTTCCAGCAACACATTTCCAGCAAGGCTCAATTCAGGCATGCAGGTGGATGCCGGAGATGAAGAGTTGAAAGGTTAACTCTACTTTCTCTCAACAGATGCTGCTGTATTTCTCCAGAAATTTCTGTTTTTTTATCAATTCAGGCATGTGGTGGATGGGTGCTTGTCTGAACGGGTGTATTGACATCGATCCTTAAAAAGTTGAATGCTCTCCAGGGAAGAACAGATTGCATGTCTGGTGAAGACGCTGTAGTCTTGCTGCCTCAGTGATACACTGATGGTTGCAGGATGCACTGTAGCAACTCATTAAGATTACATGGACTGTATCTCCCTCCTTTGAAATGTCTATCACTAAGAAGCACTTGGAAATGCCAACTTCAAATGTAAATTCTCCCTGAGATATATCCCAGTTTATTTGGAGATTTGTCACCATGCTGTCATCATCACTGGGTCAGTATACTGAACTTCCTTTCTAGTACCATTGTGAGAGTAACAGTGACAGAAATCTTGCTGAGATTTGAAGAGAAGACTCACCACTGCCTTGTCAGGGCATTTAGACACGGACGATAAATGTAACCTTGCTTGTGCACTACAGACTGAGAACAAATAATAAAAAAAACAATAAATTCTGATGTACCTCACATCCCTAACTATAAAACTCTTAGATATATGCATGCTCCTTTCAATAGTGTTCCATTATACTGCTTACCTTTCAATCTCATACTTTAAGATATAACTCAAAGCACTACTGCTCATAATATCTGATATAGCTCATCCACTTCACTACAACACTTCCTGACATTAGAAAAGCTATACACCAGATGCTTACATACTATATATGCCTTGAATGTAGCTCCCTGGTATGTACTTAAAGCCCCATTCATATTCTCTGGCTACAATCTATAACATTTATGGAAATTTGTGCCATCTAGATCAGTAAAAAGCAGAAGTGCAGAATACAAAACAAAAAAAAACTTGAGGAGCAAAATGTTCAGAGAAAGCAGTTGTAGCTAAATGCAATCTTGACCTGCCAAACAGTTTTTTGTCAGAACCAGTTCTCCTGAGCAGTCAGTGATTCAAGGTCATACCACGCACTAAGGCTTTCTTTGCCTTGCCATTACTTAATGTGATAGATGCAGTATTGACTGCTCTTAGTGACAGTGTCTGAAATGATGGCGACTGAAGCATATTCAACACGCTGCTGCGAAACTAACTCACAGTAATGTTCAATAATACTATACAGCCGTTACAGTCTAGTGACACAGGCAGATGGAGTCTGAATGAACCTGTGCCTTTCTTATGGACAGAGCTAACGATCCTTCTTCAAATTTTATTAAACAAAAAAATGTAAGCAAATTGATTTTTTTTTAATGCCCCTGTCTCAAAAGAATCCGGAGTGGTATTGGTAAGCTGGAATCCCTCCTGGTTGTCGTTGAGTAGAGCAGGTCTTGCCTTAAAAGTCATTCCTCTGATAAAAAGTGACAATTTTGTAGAAATACTAATGCGTTTGGAGTTAGACAGAAATAAAAGCAAAGACTGCATTCTATTGCATTCTGGCCTGTTGTCAGTAGTTGGAGTAATGTGCTGTCCTTGTGACACTCTCACTGTATTTAAACTGGTTCCCCATTGTTACACTGATGGAGTGCAAATTTGACAGAAGCACTCTGCTTTGGATGAGCTATTAAAATAAAGCCCTGCCTGGCAATTAAGATAATTATTGAAGACCTTGGGCTCGTGGGGTCGTGATCCTGAGGACATGGAATCAAAATCCCCACCATGGCAGATGGTGTGAACAGAATTGAATAAAAGCGGGAATTAAAAAGCTGACCCAATGGAGATCATGTAATGACTGTTGATTATCATTAAAACCCATCTGGTACATGAATGTCTTTCAGGGAAGGCAAGCTGCCACCTTTACCTGGTCTGGCCTTCATTTGCCTTCAGGGCCACAATAATGTGGTTGACTCTGAATTGCTCTCTGGGCAATTGGGGGTGAGCAACATATGCTGGCCTAGCCAGTGATGCCCACATCCGTGAATAATTGAAAAAAAAATTGGAAGACAGGCAGAGAGTTTTTTACTCTATGTCCTGGTCAATATGATTTTTCTAATGAATGCATCCATTAAAAAAACACAGTATTTAATCCCATATTGTTTATGAAAATTTGCAGGCATTGTATGTAGGTAATATATAAGATACATTATTTTAAAAAAATAAGATAAAAAAAAGTAATGCAATGAAATAAAAGCAAGCCTTTCCTGGACCCATGGAAAGGAAAACTGAAATGCGAACAGAAAGTATTGGAAATAGTCAGCAGGTCTGTGGAGACAGAAACAGAGTCAATGGTTTGTGAGTTTTTGTTGTAGTATGTGTATGGAATGAGCTGCCATAGGAAGTAGTGGAGGCTAGTACAATTGCAACATTTAAAAGGCATCTGGCTGGGTATATGAATAGGAAGGGTTTGGAGGGATATGGACCAGGTGCTGGTAGGTGGGACTAGATTGGGTTGGGATATCTGGTTGGCATGAACGGGTTGGACCAAAGGGTCTGTTTCTGTGCCGTACATTTCTATGACTCTCTGACTCTATTGAAAAATCTGCTTTGTTTAAAATAGACTTCTGTGAAAGTCCAGGAAGGCAAACTTAAACTGACATTACTTTCAATCCTGTGGCACAGTGATTAACATGAGGAAAAAGGAATTAAGAAAACCCCTCTTCAGTGCATTGTGAAGACAGCACGAGTGGAAGATCATGTCAGAAAGCAGATAAGCATCAAGGAGTTCTGGTGCATAGTTGCTGGCATGCTCAATTCATTTGACACTTTATTTTGCATTAATTACTGATTTGGATGTATTCATTTCCAAAATTGTTTACATATATTTTAAGCACCTACAATTTCCACTTGGCTAGTTACCAGTTTTAAACAGACTCGCGAGTGCTGAGTAAGTTGACTATCTGTGAGTTCTATAGTTAAAGGATGTGGGAGATTGAATGAAATATTACTTGCATTTCTATGATTGTCAGAGCTGTTGCTGTGATATATTGGTTAACACCAAGCTTGTATTGTTACAAGATACCACATCTTTTATTGACATTTATCAGTTTTTTTTATGTGTATCAGATTTCTTTTCATTCAATTTCCCTTTGAATCATTTGAGCATTCACGGAAAGCTCAAAATGGAAAAGGCCTTTTAAAGAGAGTTAGAACATTTCAGATTAGCATGTTATGGAAATTAAAGTTACAGCATTCTGCAACTGTATCTGGGGTCCATTAATAAAAGAGGATTCTTGTTCCCAAGTCTCCAATTATCTGATTAAATCAACCAGTGTATGAATGCAGAGAAAATCTCATGGATTTGTTTCGTAATAAACCTCACCGCGAGAGTCCATGGACAGTGCGTTCTTTCATTCATGCAAAGAAATGTGGGTGAGAGCATTTTGTTCGCTTCTTGTTTCAACTTGTTCAAACAGTTTCTGCTTGCTCACAGAAATGAGCTGAGGAAATGCAATGAAAAGGCCTTGAACTGGAGAGAGGCCATGTAAGGCATCCTGAAAGCTGAATGTAAAGATACATTGAGCCCCTGTGCAGCAATGGATCACCTCTTAAAACGAGATTCAGAAATCTTTTATGCAAGTCCTTTTTAAATTGATTAAAACGCTGGATTATATTGGATTGCATGTATAGTTGTCAATAAAAGGGGGAATAGAAATATTGTACACTTGAAACTTTAATAAACCATGCTGGCAGACCTTGGCGCTATTCCTGTTGGAGGTGAACTATCATGTCTTCTGAAGATTTTCCAGTTTTATAAAAATGTGTCGTGGCAATGGCTACCAGTCCACACTAATGTCAAAGTGTACCTCAGATCCTGTTTAAGTGTGCAGTCTGTTTATTGTTTGCAAGTACACCACCATCATTATTACTGTATCAGAGATCTTAAATGGACTTTATCAAATTTCAGTGTGCATCATTTGCTGTGTACCAAAAAGATTTCCTGTTCCAAATGGTTTGTTAATCAGGTGGTTGGCAAGAGTGCTTCTGTTCATCTGTGTGCTGTTTATTGTATCTGCGAATAATTTCTTTATTTAATTCACAGCTTGGTTACAGTAGCAACTTGCATTCCTCCACCACATTTGATACTGAAAAACATCCCGATAGAATTCACATGTGTGATCCAACTCATATCAGGAGACTTTATTGAATTATAACCAGCCCAGTAATTCATTGCATGTCAACTGTCTAATTTTGTGTCTTTTCCTGTATCAACTAGTATCTATGTCCCATTTTGCCAATTAATGCTATTATGTATGTTAGATCAGTCCTTCTCCTTTTAATCCATCTCATTATCATATCAAGATATCTTAGCTCCAAGACCAAAAGCCAAAACCAACAGGATGCATTCTGATTTTTGGTTTCACCTGATCTCATTTTATTTTTGTGACATACTGTTTGTGTCAGCCTGCATCAATTTACTTTATCAGTTTGCTTTTTACTTCTAAATCAATCCTCAGGTTTATTATAACAAAATGCAACCTTGTTCCATACCTGAACATAGATTATATTATAGCCTATGTACTGCATCAGGAAGTATCCTGTTTGTTGAATCTGGATATTCCTGGATCTGAATCAGTTGGGTAAAAACTGGTTCTCGATGTGGTTCTCAGCCACATTAGGGAGATTTAAACAATTCGTGGATAAGCACATGGATGATAATAGGATAGTGTAGGGGGATGAGCTGAGAAAAGTTCACAGAATGGCGCAACATTGGGGGCCGAAGGGCCTGTTCTGCGCTGTATTATTCTATGATCTATATTCTATGTATTTTAGATGGAGGATGAGAGAAGAAAGGAGAAATTAAAAGATAAAACAGTTCCTTCTTTATCGGAGATCGTTTAATTACTGAAATAGGTGTACACTGCTTCATGTAGCTTTGCCAGAAGTCACATGACACTAGGTTGTAGTCCAACAGGTTTATTTGAAATTACAAACTTTCAGAGTGTTGCTCCTTTGTCAGGTGAAACGCTCCGAAAGCTTGTGATTTCAAAGGTACCTGTTAAACTGTAATCTGGTGTCGTGTGACTTCTGACTTTGGCCAGGCCAGCCCAGTCCAACACCGGCACCATCGCATCATGTATCACCATATATTCTGTTGTTTGCATCCATTTCTACCCCAGTTTTAGGCTTTGACTGAAAGTATTACTGTCAAGAATGCAGGTTCAAAACGAACAAGTGGCAGGGTGAGTTGAAAGTGAGACTTGTCTTTTTCTCCTAGTACTAGATTTGTGAAACAAATTTATGACAACTTCAGAAAAGAAAGAAATATTTATATTTCCAGAGGTTCTTTCTCAACCTCAATACATCCCAAAGCATTTTACAGCCAGTAAAATACCTGCAATGTGTAAGTGTTGTTCTCATGTAGAAAATGGGACAACCATTTGTGCACAGTATTTCACAAGTGCAGCAATATGATAATAATCAGATAATCTAATTTTTTAGTGATGCTAGTTTGGGATGTATGTTTGCCAGAAATAACGCCCCTCCTTTTCTTCAAAGTAGTGTACTTAGATTTTTCATGTCCACATGTGGGAGCAGACAGATTTAATTACTCATCTGAAAAAACGCATCTCTGACTGTGCAGCACTTCCTCCAAACCACATTAGGGTGTCAGCCTAGAGTTTGTACTTGAGTCTTTGGAGTGAGACTTGGACCTGCAATACTGTGACTCAGAGACAAGCGTGCTGCCAACTGAGTCACAGCTCACCACAGAGTGCAGTTCATTGTGTGTGTCAAGTGAATTTTATGTCGTTTCCTGGAACCTCCTGTACAATAGAAACATGCATGGCAAGAGTGCTCATGCCCGAAACGTCGATTCTCCTGCTCCTTGGATGCTGCCTGACCTGCTGCGCTTTTCCAGCAACACATTTTCAGCTCTGATCTCCAGAATCTGCAGTCCTCACTTTCTCCTAGAAGAGTGACCAGTCGCATGGAAACAAAGGAGGGCTGACAAAGCCTGATGTGAAGACAGTGATGGTAAACCATGAGGACAGTCCAATGATTCATGCTGAGAATCATTTCTGAGGTGAAGAATTCCTGAGGAAGAAATGAATATTCAAAACAGGCTTGATTCCAGCCTTGGGCTGTGTGGGGTTTGCACATTCTCCCCGTGTCTGTATGGGTTTCCTCCAGGTGATCCAGTTTCCTCCCACAGTCCAAAAATGATTGAGTTTTTTTGAAGAAGTAACAAAGAAGATTGATGAGGGCAGAGCAGTAGATGTGATCTCTATGGACTTCAGTAAGGCATTCGACAAGGTCATTTACATAAATGATTTGGATGCGAGTATAAGAGGTACAGTTAGTAAGTTTGCAAATGACACCAAAATTGGAGGCATAGTGGACAGCAAAGAAAGTTACTTCAGATTACAACAGGATCTGGACCAGATGGGCCAATGGACTGAGAAGTGGCAGATGGAGTTTAATTCAGATAAATGCGAGGTGCTGCATTTTGGGAAAGCAAATCTTGGCAGGACTTATACACTTAATGGTAAGGTCCTAGGGAGTGTTGCTGAACAAAGAGATCTTGGAGTGCAGATTCACAGCCCCTTGAAAGTGGAGTCGCAGGTAGATAGGATAGTGAAGAAGGCGTTTGGTATGCTTTCCTTTGTTGGTCAGAGTATTGAGTACAGGATAAAAACAATGACTGCAGATGCTAGAAACCAGATTCTGGATCAGTGGTGCTGGAAGAGCACAGCAATTCAGGCAGCATCCGAGGACAGGCAAAATCGACGTTTCGGGCAAAAACCCTATTCCTGATGAAGGGCTTTTGCCCGAAACGTCGATTTTGCCTGTCCTCGAATGCTGCCTGAATTGCTGTGCTCTTCCAGCACCACTGATCCAGGATATTGAGTGCAGGAGTTGGGAGATCATGTTGTGGCTGTACAGGACATTGGTTAGGTCACTGTTGGAATATTGCGTGCAATTCTGGTCTCCTTCTTATCGGAAAGATGTTGTGAAACTTGAAAGGGTTCAGAAAAGATCTACAAGGATGTTACCAGGGTTGGAGGATTTGAGCTAAAGGGAGAGGCTGAACAAGCTGGGGCTGTTTTCCCTGGAGCGTCGGAGGATGAGGGGTGTAAATCTCTTATAGAGATTTACAAAATTATGAGGGGCATGGATAAGATAAATAGACAAAGTCTTTTCCCTGGGATTGCGGAGTCCAGAACTAGAGGGCATAGGTTTAGGGTGAGAGAGGAGTTGGACCAAAGGGTCTGTTTCCGTGCTGCACATCTCTATGACTCTATGTAGGGTAGGTGAATTGGCCATGCTAAATTGCCCATAGTGTTAAGTGCATTAGTCAGAGGGAAATGGGTCTGGGTGGGTTACTCTTCGGAGGGCCGGTGTGGACTGGTTGGGATGAAAGGCACGTTTCCACACTGTAGGGAATCTAATCTAATCTAATCTAATTTTAAAAGTACACCAGAAAGTGTATGAAGATACAGGACACAGTCCACACAATGAAGGAACAGCAGGAAACCAACCTCACCAGTTTTATAAAAAGTTTGAAGTGTAAAAAGGGAGACTGAGCTAAGACTGCACCAGCAACACAAAAATTAAGCACAGGCTACAGCAATATGTGTGAACCTCTCAGGTAGAGGACTGAGTGGTAGGATGAATGCTTCCTGGGGAGACTGGTAGGTCCACAGATAGAATTGGATTTCCCTGATGACACAGACCTGCAGGATGAAGTTTGGTGTGCTGAGATGAAGCTAAGTGACAGAGATTTGTTTCAAATTGAGTTGAAAAGGTCTCAGAACTTCAAAATAAAGTTTTACCCTTGAAGCATCAGTCAGGTTGCATAGCGCCATATCTGCTCAGACAGAAAGACAATCCTTCTTTCTGATCAGGAGTAAGGAACACCAATGTTAACCTGAAATGTTTAGAGAAAAATGTCAATCCTCTGAAAAGACCCACAAAAAAGATACACAACAACTTGCACTCAGAGAGATGAGAATTCTATTGGACATTAGACTCACAAACACAAGAGACTTATTGGTGGGGATGATGCAGGGAAGGAGTGAACGTGAAGTAAAAATGTTAAATGGTCATGGCTAAATGTTAACAATAAAAAAGAGGGACTATAAAAGAGGGAGAGTAATTAGAATACTCTAGAATCTATTTAAAAGAGCTTTGTCATGGAGATGGTACAACATATGGAACTAGAGCCTGGGTCTGTATGGCTCCAAATAAAATGCCCTCCCTTACCATTCTCGGGACATGCTTTTTCTAATAAAGGCTGTTGCTATGCACCTACAAGTTGAGGTCAAGGACAAGAATGTATATCTCCTCTTACTACACTAACCTACCTGGTCTAAGGGGATAGGTTACAGTTTCCCTAGTATTTCCACAGAAGTGAAGTCCTTAATGTTTGAGTAAACCTCCTTTGCAACATCTTCTCCATCCATTGACATCCTGGCCCAGGACTGGCTATGATGTGTGGAATTATATAGGGGTATGAACAATGTGGGGAACAATGGGAAATGTTGCAGAATTGCACAATAGACCCAATGAGGCCTTCCTCAAAGTTGGGAGCAACTTGTTGTGTCTTTTAACAAAATTGTGGGCATTAATGCACGGTTCTCGCGAGGCAGCAGTAAAGTGCCTGTTCAGGGGGATTATGTTTGTTGACAACTTTATGAGCTCCACATCTCATCTCATTAATATGTAGCTTACTATTCTACCATCAAGAATCCTCAACATCGATGTCAGAGTGTGTATCTTCAGCTCACCACAGGCTGTGAAGAGCCTCCATGTTCCTCATCACACCACGGCATCTCGGGACAACACATGGGCATCAGCTCATCCATGGGCATCAGCTCATCCATGGGCATCAGCTCATCCATGGGCATCAGCATCCAAAAGTTGTCAGCCCCCTCAGAATCTTCATGGTACCTCCCCTAAGAGGGTGCTTAAGAAATACAACCTGCAACTAGCAGTGAACAACTGCAGTAGGGACACTTTCCATGGAAGGACATGTACCCAGCTCACCGATTGGACGAGGCTATGTCTCATGGCTGTTCACTTGCTCCCTTAGCATCATGTGTAAGTGGCAAACACACTGCACATTGATTTAACTAAATGTCTGTGTTAGACGTTGTGTGTTGTAGTCCTCAGTCCAGTTCAGCAGGGGGCTGCTGTCGGTCAGGGAAACCTGGTCCTATCAGTCTGCACATTGTCCTGGGGCTTCACGATTGTTGGTTGTCTGCTCAGGCTCCACACATGGTGGACAAACAGGAGACTGGAAGAACTCATCAATCTAGGCAGCACCAGGAGGTGAAGAAGTCAACGATTTGAGTATAAGCCTTCTTCAGGACTCGATGTGGGGATAGCAGGAACTACAGATTAAAGGGCGTGTGTGGGGAATGGGGGGTGGTTGTTTGGGGTGGGGAGAGTAGTGGAATGGTGAGGTAATGATAGGTGAACAAAGGTAGTGGGTATGACCTGGTTGGTTATTGGGAGGGATGAATCTGGTTCCACATATGGCCAAGGGATCTGTCTCAGTGCAGTCCGGGCAGTGGGAAACACTCAGTTCTGTTGTGCTATCTGAAACATCTGGGGAAATTGTGTATCACTCAATTGTGGAGCTGCAAACCAGTCGTCGGGAGTCCGGTTAACTGAATATGGTTAATTGGTGGTGAAGTTCCAAGGGCTATTGTGGTGGGGTGGATGTTGGAGGAGTTCATTTCTCTTTGCCAAAAGGGAGTATGGCAGTCCAAGCTGAGAAAGGAAACTCGGGGACTACCAGAAGCATGCATTGAGGTTAGTTACAAGAATGGAGATGGCGGGAGGTGAATATATAAAGGGGGGGGGCATATAGAACAGTATTGGAGGGCATGGTAGGCTACAGGAAGGGATGGCAGTGACTCCACAGGAAGAGCATAGAGGATAGGATGTGCATCATCAAAAGGTAACTCAGAGGTAGTGTTTACCACTGCAGTCTCACAGCACAGGGATCCAGGCTCGATTCCAGCCTCGGGTGAGTGTCCATGTGGGGTTTGCACATTCTCCCCGTGTCTGTGTGGGTTTCCTCCAGGTGCTCCGCTTTCCTTCCAAAGATGTGCAGGTTAGGTGTATCGGCCAGGCTAAAACAAAATTGAAACTTTATTGCTGGAACAGCACAGCAGGTCAGGCAGCATCCAGGGAACAGGAGATTCGACGTTTCGGGCACAGGCCCTTCTTCAGGAATCTAAAACAAAATTGCCCCATAGTGTCTTGGAATGTACAGGTTAAGTGGGTTAACAATGGCAAAAAAACCCATGTGGGGTGTTTGGGGAGGGGGTGGGTCTAGGTGGGATGCTCTTTGGAGGGTCAGGATAGATTTGGTGGACTGAATGGCCTCTTTCTACACTGCAGGGATTCAATGATTCTACAGTAATTTCAGAGCTCAAAGGACAGGGAAGCAATGTTCAATGTGGTGGATCTCCACATGGAAGGGCATGGATAGAAATGGGCTGGAAGTATAATGGGAGTTGGGACTCTGTGGGGGTACATAGTGAGCAGCGAGAGCCAGTGCTGATGGACTCCATCATGAACTGCATTCTTTCCATGACTTGCCGTGTTCTCGATGCTCTGTGCCATTGGAAAATGGTCAGGACCCAGGGTGAGGGAACTCAGTGTCAGTTTTAAGGGAAAAAGTGCAGGACATTTGCTAGACACCAGGAAACTGCAGGGGCAAATACATGAAGAGTACATTCGCAAACTCTAACTACACTTAATTCACATTCATCTTATCATCAATGTGAAATGCATACAGAGTGGTCATAATTTAAATGCCAGTCAAAGGTGACTTGCGCCATGAAATTGGTCCTTGCAAAATGAACCTTAGCATCTCAGTGATGCAAACTTTAGCAGCAATGATTTAAACAGAGGCCATTATCGACCCATAACTGTAGAAGGCAATGCTGATTGCTCCATCATCTGTCATGTGGGAATCAGGATGGACTAAAGTGATTGTAGTGGCAGATTTCATGGCTGATGTGGGTCTGAAATGAATAGGGTCACATCCCTTTCTTCTGTAATCTGCTGCTCACTCAGCTAGTATGGCACCTTTACCGTGCACTGGATGTACAATGGAGACATGGGCCTTGTTCCCAGGGTGCTGCATGTCTCACTGTCTAGAGAAGGGTGTACACAGCCCCCATCTACCACAATGCTCTTCAGGATGCATTGGGTCTGTAGGAGACCCAAAGGTTTTTTTTGGTCCTAACTCCATTCTTGGAGAGGAGGGAGGCAAAATACTGACGTGTGTTTCCTAAGTCTCAGCACACTGTTACAGAACAATGCTGGACACTAGAGCAGGAGCAGAGACTATCCACAACCAGTGACTGTGAAGGTGACAGCTATGTTGAATGTCTATGCGACTGGCTCCTTCCAGCGAATGAGGGGTGACCTGTGTGAGATCTGTCAGTCGTGCACCCACAAGTGTATCAGGACAGTGATCAGTGGCATTCAGACGAGATAAAACCAGTTTGTTTCATTTTCTTATGACCAGGTCAGTACTGTATCTCGGGCAGTAGGATTCAGAAAGTTAGCTGGCATCTCCCAGGGTGCAACAACTGTATCCCCATTGGCATTGACAGGGCCATGTCACAATGCTGCAGGGTTCATCAATGGGAAGGGTTACGGGGATCTGTGGACGTTGTCAGCACTTCCCTGGAGATGTGTGCCCGCTCCCCTGGCAACTGCCACCACTCCTATACCCTGGAGTACTCTCATGTACCTGGTTGCTATGAGGATCCCGGGTACCTTACAAGGTAGTTACTGGGGGGCGAGGTGTACCCACTGTGGCCATGATCAATGTCACCATGGCGCACCCCCTGACTGATGGAAAGCTGCAGAGACTGTGACCTGGGCAGTGCTGGAGTAGACGATGGGACTGCTGAAGGTGCAGTTTTGCTGCTTGGACTGCCTTGGGGTCCCCCCTTCATAGTCCAGACAGGGTCTACTGCATCATCCCGGTGGGCTGCGCTCTGTGCAATTTCAGCACATAACGAGGATGGATGCTGAGGGACTGGGGGGACAGGAGCAATCTTCCGAGAATGAGGATGAGGAAAATGGGGAGGAGGAAGCTCTCTTCACCCTTGAGACGCTACAAACCAGACAGGCATGAATTGACCAGTCAGTGAGAGCTGGATGCAGGAGACCAACATGGAATGTAGACAAGTCACCGGTCATGGTACCAGCATTTGGTTTGCATTGTGGGGACGAAGTGAAACCTGGACTTGTTTTGTTTGTGTTCATTTTTGCTGGCTGTTAATAAAACCTCATGTTTGGAACTGTCTGACTGTTTGCCTGTCTGTGATGTTCCCCCACTGCATAATGACAAGATGCTCACCGAAACTTGCTCACAGTCAAGTTTAATACTTCTACCTTCATTCCTTCCAGAACATCTTCCCACTGATCAAAAAGTGGAACATGTTTGAAGGAACTGACAGGGGTAGCTTTGCATTTTTGTTCATCAATATATTTTCCTCATTCAAATCCTTGGTTGACATCTGAATTATTATTCTGAGTAACATCTGTTCTCTTCCAATTGGACTGTTGCTGCAGAAATGCCCCTAGTTTAACTGACCACGAGGCTTTGTTTAACACAGAGTAGAGGTGACTTAGAGAGGCGGCTGAGGTGTGATGTATCTATGGGCAGGTAAACTGTGTGCCTGCTGGTTAAACAGCAACTAGGATGAGAGAATGGGGTTGTAGGTGCGAGGGAGTGTGAGCCACCCTGGCTGCCTGCTGTGAGCTGTGTGGCTTTGTAGCTGCTATGACATTATGCTGCTGAAGAGCAATATGCATTGCCAACACCTGTCTGGATGTGCTGCGGCCTTTTAAAGATAGCCTGGACACACAGGATGCTGTTCTTTTTGTGGAATGGCAATTATTCTGGGACTGGTGAGTGACAGGATGAGATTAGAATTGGGTGAGATGTGTACTGTTTGAATGACTGGAACATTAATGAAGTGAGTTTGGTGAGATACATCAAGAGATCTCACTAGGGCTTATGGAGAAAACCCTCAATGAGACTGACTCTTAGCCAAAAAAATGAAAGATTCAGCCCAATATTTCAGCTGATCCCTAACCAGAGACTGATTAAGTGATACCACAGTTTGCAAAGCTGACCAACGGTAAAAGTCTGTTGTTTTTCTTTATTCACTCATAGGGTGTGGGCATCACTGACTGGGCCAATATTTATTGCCCACCCCTCATTGCCCTTGAGAAAGTGATGGTGAGCTGCCTTCTTGAACTGTAGCACTTTCACTTGAATGGCTTCTTATGTGAGGTGATCTGGATTTTCGGAGATTTGTACCTGAATTAAATACAAGCAATATCTTAGATTATGTAGGAATCGATGACTGATCAGAAATGCTCACCTATTTGAATTTTGCTAAGTCGATTTAGTGTCTTAAATAAAAAGCGGCAGCATTATAATTGCAAAAGTGAACTGGCCCCAGTTAACCAACACTGCCCCTTACCGAGGATCTGCTTAGTATGGACCTTTTAAAGGACCATTCATCCTTTCCACCATACCTGAGGACAGTGGCTGATAAGGAATATGATGTCGCCAGGAAATTCCCAGAGCCTTACAAATAGCCTTAATGACTGATGAAGTGAAATGTCTGCCCCTATCACTGTCAATAGAGCCAGGGATGCCAAATCTAGGGATGACATCCATCATTAGACACATAATAACGGTCCTAGCATCATCCTTTTTGGTGGAAAAAGCCTCAACCCATTGCAACTGGAACTCTAGCAATATACACATTGACTTGGATCTCATTTACCAACCCCTGAGTAAAAGAACAGGAAATGACATCACCACAGGAAATTACATCACCACAGGAAATGACATCACCGAACCAAGGAAACCTAAACACATAAATAGAAAGCGGGCCAAGCCACCGGCGTTTCATCCGGAGGCTCACTGATGATGTCACCGAGTATGGTGATGAAACGTCTGAAAGCAAACCTTCCAGCTCAGCACGCAAACCTACATCCAGAACCTCAACCTGAGCTACAAATCTTGTCAACCCATTTGGAGAGCATATCTACAATCACCAACAAGTAGTGGAAACCCAGGCTTTTTGACATATGCACAAAATCTATCTGAAGTTTCACAAATGGGCCAGCAGGGACAGGAATATGGTCAAACTTGACCAGTGGCTTAGAGTTATTGTTTTGTAGGCAAGTAAGACAGTATGATAACAAAGCATAAGCAGCTGTAGTGAAACCAGGGGCATACCAAAAATGTGTGACTGCATGGCACATACCCCGCTTACTAAAGTGGCCAACTCCATGAGCAGCCAGGGCTAGGACATGTAAATGAAATCTAGATGATGCGGCCATCAGGAAGCATAAGAAGACAAAGGGATTCAGATTCAGTGGCACCTAAACTAGCCCAATGAATGCGCTCGGATTGAGGGGCCACCTGCTCAGCGTCATGGATGCCAACTGAAGGTCAGGAACAATGGGAAACTAGCGTATTGTAGGGGTATGTAAAATCTGCATAGTTGGATTAGTAGCAGCCACCCGAGCGGCTCTATCAGTGAAGACATTGCCATGGACGACATTATCTCCAGCAGACGTACGTGCAGTGCATTTGAAGACAGTCATAGCTGAAGGGAAGAGAACGGCCTCCAAAAGATTATTAATAAGCTGACCATGTTGTAAAGGTTTACCTGAAGAGTTGATTGAAGTACCTATGCTTCCAGAGGGTGCCAAAATCTCACCAAAAGCAGAGCAGGAATCAGATTAAATGTTAACAGACTTTCCAGTAACTAAAATGGAAGCCCGTGTAAGAGCAAAAAATTCACACAGCCCGTGCAGAAGTACCATTAGGGAGTGCTGCAGGTTCAAGGACTCAGATGGTGTGCAGACAGCATAGCCTGTCACTGTCATATGATCTGTAGGCCTGTAGGAGGAGCCATCTGTAAAAAGGACCATATCAAGATTGTGCAGCGGGGTCTCATAAAGGTTTGGGTGAGGGGTAACAACATCATGGACGATGTGTAAACAATTATGGTCAGGAATCCCTAAGGGGATTCTAAGGAGTCGGTGACAGGAAGGAGGGTAGTGGGATTTAAAGCCAGAGTGTGGTGCAGAGTAAGATTAGACCCAGAGAGTAGGGTGATCTCATAGCCTGTACGCCTGGAAGCAGTAAAATATTGGGTAGCTGCAGAGTTCAGCAGCAGGGAAACCGAATGTGGAACAAAAACAGTGCATGGATGGTCCAGCACAAGGTGGGGAGACTTTTCAACCATTACCGAGGCACAGTTCGCAAACACACCAACATTCCCCTTACAACAGGCGGAAACTGGACAGAGTAAAAGGCTACGGGGTGCCAGCGATCCCCATGCATTTGTGTCAGAACTCCAGAACAATAACCCTCTCTCTCAGTAACATAAAGTTGAAACGACTGAATAATCCGGAAGACCCAAAGCAGGCACAGATTTCAAAAATTCAAACGCCTGTGTCATTTCCGGGCTCCACTGTAATTTTGCTGGTTTCTTAGGCCAAGATGCCTCTCTCAAAGGTGCATCAATCTCACGAAGATCAAGAATCCAGTGCCTGCAATAATTCACCATCCCCAGAAATAACATAAGTTCAGTACATGTTGCGGGAGGAGAGAGATTTATGATGGCCTTTAAGTGATCAGGAGCAAGTGTCCTAGTACCCTGTGATATTGTGGAACCCAAGTCATGAACAGTGGGCTGGCAGGGCTGCATTTTATCCAAGGAAACCTTGTGGCCATCCTGTGCCAAGCACCGAAGTGCAACAGTAACTTGAATGAAGGCATCAGATGAAGCAGAAGCAACGAGTAAATCATCAGCAAGGACACTGTTGTAAGGCATTCGAGTGTACGCTGAACAGCGGAAAAATAAACAGTGAGGCTTTCTGTATATCCTTGGGAAAGCCAAGTCCATGTGTATTGACAGCCGCCGAAAGTAAAGGCAAAAAGGTCCTGACCATCAGGGGCCAATGCAATAGAGAAAAAGGCAGAGCAGAGGTCAACCACGGTAAAACAAGTTGCCGAGACAGGGACATTAGTGTCAGGGACTACAGGTGAGCAAGGAACAACAAGAGCATTGACAGCCTGTAGATCCTGGACAAACCTTCACCTGTCAGGCTTGCCAGGTTTCAGCACAGGCAAAAGAGGGGTATTACAGGGGCTTTGTGTAGGAACAAGAATGCCCTGGTCTAAAAGGGAAGCAATAACAAGCCTAATGCCCTTGGTAGCAGCGGGTGTGAGCAAATACTGACAGACCAACAGTAGGCAAGCGCCAGCTTTTAAAGTAACAGTCTGTGGAGGGGCAGAAATTACTAAACCAGCAATGATTAGGATGGAGGGCCCATAGCGCAGGTGGCAAATCATCTAAAAGCCTTGGGCAACCATGGGAGAGTGCAACTGCTGAGTCCAACGTAGTGAAGGTAGCACTAATGGTATAGAAGCAGGCAGGCACAAGCAGAAAGTCTGGATTGAGCGCAACAATGTATAAGGATGACAAATCATCAGGAACGAGGGGATTGAATGAACAGGGAAATAAACAAAGAATAGCATGCATAGAGGCTAAATCTTCAAGCAACTGGGGATTTTAAGGACAATGGGAGTGAAAGGAGATGCCGCAGAGCAGAAAACTTGGGATTGCAAAGAAGTCTGAGAAACATCAGCAGAGATTCCTGAAAACTGCCATACCAAAGGCTAGTAAGTGTAATATCAGAATTCATATTTCAAGTGCAGAGTATGATGGATTGGGAGTTGCAGAGTTGGGCAGCAGTAACAATAAAAGTCTCTAAAGGGGTGACCCGCCAAGATGATCCAGCACAGAAAAGAAATGCAAAGGGTCGAAGAGGCAATTTGCAGCTGCGTAATGAGGGAATTTAAAAGCAAGTGAAGCAGTTCGGTGGCACAGTGCCAGATATAAATGGCAGCTGCTGGTGGGGTTAATGGTGCAGGCTCAGTCATGGCCACATGCAGCATAGCATAGCATGACTTGGTAATTTCTAAAATAAGACTCTTAGGGAAACAATAAATGGAGTCTCGTGGCCCAGCAAGGCAACCAGACAGGAGGGTGAAATAATGGCCTATTCGGGAACCGTGACAGATCCAACAATAATAGGGATAGTATCAGAGAGAGGTTCAATTAAAGGAATACCAGAGGCACCAACAGAACAGACAAATCAGAACTCATGGGAAGATAAGCAGAGGGAGGTGCAGAAGAATGAGTCCACCAGAACCACCAATGAATCCACCAAAACTGGAATGGAATGCCCTCCCATCTTCACTTTCTCTCCCAGCTTCACTGTCATCACTAGGATTTTCAGATGGGGACTGGGAGAGCTGTATAGAGGCGGCCTGCTGCACCATCACCCCCACCCCGCGTGGCAGCCCTATGCACTAGGGGAATGGGGGGAAATGTCATAAGGCTGATGCTGGCATTGGGGATCAAAGGAAGCATGTCGGGGCACAACCCTTGTGAAGAAGCCACACGGC
The DNA here is from genome assembly GCF_004010195.1 of Chiloscyllium plagiosum. Taxonomy (NCBI): domain Eukaryota; kingdom Metazoa; phylum Chordata; class Chondrichthyes; order Orectolobiformes; family Hemiscylliidae; genus Chiloscyllium; species Chiloscyllium plagiosum. The sequence continues at coordinate 46,121,955 of NC_057729.1, forward strand.
AGCTTCGTTCCCAGTGCCCATACTGACCCCAAGACCAACATTTGACAAATCATTTGTCAGCACGGGGCAAACCCTGTGATTGAGGGTGAACATAATCTAATCAAGGATATGCCTCTTTATCACCTCTATTATAAAACAGATCACATCTATCCAGTTGTTAAGTGTACTAAGAGTATCTTTTCATGAGGCAAACTGCCAAGTGAAGTTCTGTGCCTTATAAACCAGGGCATGATGAGACAGTTAATAAGGGTTTGGACAGCCAGTTTCTCATTGTCCTCGAGAGAAATGCCAACTGAACCTTCCTATGTGTCTCTAAAGCGAGCGAGAAAATCAGCGACAGTCTCTGTAGCCTTCTGCAGGCAGCTTGAAGCTTCACCAAGGTCACTCTGCTGCCTGGTGGCACTCATAATGGCATCCCTAACACGCCTACCTAACCAGTCAGAGCACTCCTCAGGTATGTTAGCAATGTTATGAAGGAAAATCAATAGAGCCTTTAACTGTGAACCAATGAGAACTGTAAGCCAGCTGCAATAAAGTCTGCACAGTACATATTGCGGGAGGCGGTCATAAATGCCGCAGATTTGAGAAGCCAATTCTAAAAACGAACAGATTGTTTCAATGGATCTGGAGCGTTCTGTAACATGCCATGGACCTCTGCATGGGTCCAAGGTTTATCAAATGGTGTGTATTCTATCATTATTCCAGGCAACTGCAGCGCGAGATAACTGTCAATGTCTGAGGGGGCACCTCCCTGAGAGTCAAGGTGCGACTGCTGCCGATTTAAGCAGGTAACATAGTGATGGCGGGGGAGTGTTGAATCAGGTGGCTGTTGCAATGAAACATCAGATGCCAGTTGGGACATCGCAGGACCACCCACTTGGGGTGTTTGCAGAAGCAGCGCTGGACACAGCACCGGCCTGCTCACTGTTGCGGTTGGCAACGAAAGAAACAAGCTCATCCATAAGGGGCTCAGGGTCAGAAAGTGAAATAGGGATTTTGAGGGAGTAAGGCGAAGGTGCAGAGGGAACAGGTGTAGGAGAAGAAGAGCAGTCAGAGGGTCGGTGGGGGTCCTTAACTTTGGGAGGCTGGTGTCCTTTAGCAACCTCTTTAAATTTTTCAAGACATGTGAGCATACAGTTATGATACCAGGCAGAATTGCCGTACCCTCCCTGAATGTTAACTAACCAATAATCAATCTTATCTAATTTAAATGATCCTGTGTAAGGCCAATTTCTATGGGACCACCCATATAGATCAAGGGGAAAGGGAATAACTATTACCCATTTCCCTCTAAACAATGTTGGCCAGTGAACCCGGGCGTACCAGCAGTTCTCTTACCTCACTCTTGCACTTCCAGTATTTACTGTAGTGCTGCGGAGAACTTTTTGAAGGTTCAAGGTGTTGCGGGCCGCCCTACCTAGCAGGACTTCATACCTGGGGGCAGCTTGTCGCCATCGATCTTAGAAAGTTGCGATCCCATTGAATGATGTGTTACTTAAACAGAGCAAACAGACAAGACAAGGCAGCACAGCAAAAGACGATGACACACAACAGAGAAGCAGAGACAGATATCAGAACTCAGGATCCCGGCCAACAACACAAGGTGAATGCCGCCGAATTAATCAAAACGCCCGGCGTGATCTCCTTCAACCCAGTCTTGCCTCAATGCTAAAATGGCTCCCTATTCACGCCTATTGGCACAGATGAGGAATGGTCACAAACTGCCACGGAAAGTTTTGGAGAAGTCTCCAAACGCAACCCATATTACTGCAGCGTGTTGCTAGCTGCTCAAGGTGTCACTATTAAATCCCAAAGGATATAAATCGAAACAAAAATCTCTGGAGCCACAGCCCAAACTTACCGACACCGGCTCATGGCAGAGGGAAACAACTTTCTCGTTTCTATCACAAGAAAATATAAGCCCGCCGACTCAGGGACGAAATATTGTCTCCCATCTTGTTGCAAAAATCCTGCTGAGGAGCAGCAAAAATAACCCGCCAACTACTCGCGAATAAAGGAGGGAAACAGCTCTCCCGTTTGTAGCAAAACATCCTGCCGACTCAGGGAGGTTGTACAAAAAGGAGAAAAACTGAGAGAAGGGACAAAGAAAGTCCGGAAACCTCATGATATAGAGGTTCTGCCGGCTACATCAGTTATTGGGGATAGAAAAGAATTAAGCACTGGATGACTTGCTTGTAGCGGTCTAAATTAAAGAAAATGAATCGCGGCACACAAACCTTGAGTTAGTGACTGTTTATTTGTGAGCTCATAGGGAGAGACAAGTAGACCTAATGGTCCCAAGTCACTCCGACGAGATACAGAAAGTTGCTTGGTTATATAGGTTGCAATCATTTAACAATTAGCAAACTGTTAATTGTATTTTAGTGAGTAAATGGGCACTTTGCACAGTAACGAGCCTCAGCCACGTAGTGTCTGGACAGTGCTAGTTAGTAGCTGATAAGCAAGTGTTACAATAGATTCTTGTAAAAGAAGAGCATTCCCATGCTGGAAAAGAGCTCACTGTCAGGTGCTAGTCCAGCTGCAAGGTCAGCCACCTCACTGAGCTTGGGAACGTACAAACTTAACAAGCAGAAAGTAATAATGAGGTTTAAAATGGATTCCAGGCTTTTAATATGTGACAAGATGGCTCCTTTGCTTATTACAAATCTCCCACACCTCAGTTAACCAACCCTCTTCCTTACCAAGACCTCAATTCACCTCTATACAGATCAATGGAAGAATGACAGTTTGCAGTGGAGATTTCTTAAACAAGCAATAGCCAGACGTAAGGTCATTGGTTTCCTTTCAGTATATTGTTTGATGGAATAACAAGGTGAGATAAGGCCTTTGAAAACACTTGCAGCAGTCTATGTTTAGCATCAGCCTAGCGATAGAATGGGTCATCATGATTGGTGGAACCCATACCATTTGCAGAGGATTATGAATGTTCTGAATGAATGGCTATTAGAGAAAAGTATTAATCAGTGAGTAAATGTTTAAGTAGTGATAATCTCATCAGTGTAATGAATGAATGAAAAACCGGGTGATAAGCCAGTCACGCTGTTAAGTAAAACCTGATATTAGTTAACAGTACTCATTTTCTGGATTGAAACGGTAGAAATTAAGAGTGATTTTTGCATTTAAGATGTTTACATCCCTTCATAGATGTTGATTTGCAGTGTTTATTATTCTGAGGTTTAGGTAACCCTCTGATACTTCAGTCAATCCAAAGATGTGCAGGTTTGGTGAATTGGCCATGGTAAATTGTCCATAGTGATAGGTGCATTAGTCAGGGGTAAATATAGGGTAGGGGAATGGGTCTGGGTGGGTTACTCTTCGAAGGGTCAGTGTGGACTTGTTGGGACAAAGGGCCTGTTTCCACACTGTAGGGAATCTAATCTAATCAATTTGCAATGCTGGTGGTAATCAGTGTCAGCAAGCTGTTCAGCTGGAGAGGCATCATGTTGGCTCAGCCCAATCTATATGATTTGATATCCGTGCATATGTTTTGCAGTAGTGGTCACTCATTGTGAACAAAATGATCAGCCTGGGCTAATTTTTCAGTATTATACCTCAGTCTAATGCTCTGCTATCACAGTTGTATTACCCAACAGTGAGTATTGTGAATGAGCACAGGAAAAACAAATGAATGTGACACCTTTCTATGTTGTACATCTCAGTTTGGTTTATCTCCAACACCACTCAGCAAGTGATCTCAGGAGCTGAGAATCAATTTGAGTGCTGTGATTCCTGCACACCACATATCTCTCCTCTGATTTTACCACTGAATGCTCAAGGGCTCCTGTGGGTGTTGATGGGAATGTGTGTAGCAATTTCAGATCTCTTACAATCCATCTACACTTAGATAAAATCACCAAGGGGGCAGATAGGAATAAAAGAAAGATTTTCACCTTTCACAGGCGTAATACTTCCCAAAGTGCTTTACAGATATTCTGGCATTTTTTTTTATGAAGTGTTTTGACTGTTGTGATGTGAATGTAGCTTGCTCAGAGCCTATTCATCTCAAAGATTACCCCGAGTCCTGTTCAACTCATTATGGATAGTTGTCTCTCTGTTGATACTGGAGGACGTATTGCAGTTTGTTGAGAGACATTACAAATAAACTGTAAAATAATACTTATTAGGATCATTTGAAATGGAGTGAATGTAATGAAGGTAAAGTCACCATAGTTCCACTCTTGACGGTATTAGGCAAGAACTTTTGAAAGCTGATTGGAGGCAGATGTTCGCAGGTAAAAGGACAGCTGGAAAGTGGGAAGCCTTCAGAAATGAGATAACAAGAATCCACAGAAAGTATGTTCCTGTCAGGGTGAAAGGAAAGGCTGGTAGGTACAGGGAATGCTGGATGACTAAAGAAATTGTGGTTTGGTTAAGAAAAAGAAGGAAGCATATGTCAAGTATAGACAGGATAGATCGAGTGAATCCTTAGAAGATTATAAAGGAATTATGAGTATACTTAAGAGGGAAATCAGGAGGACAAAACAGGGACATGAGATAGCTTTGGCAAATAGAATTAAAGAGAATCCAAAGGATTTTTACAAATACATTAAGGACAAAAGGGTAACAAGGGAGAGAT
>NC_057729.1:46127665-46210076 GCF_004010195.1 Chiloscyllium plagiosum
AGAGTGATATGTATATGGAATGAGCTGCCAGATGAAGTGGTGGAGGCTGGTACAATTGCAACATTTAAGAGGCATTTGGATGGGTATATGAATAGGAAGGGTTTGGAGGGATATGGGCCAGATGGTGGCAGGTGGGTCTAGATTGGGTTGGAATATCTGGTCAGCATGGACGGGTTGGACCGGAGGGTCTGTTTCCATGCTGTACATCTCTATGACTCTATATAGAGTGGTTAGTTTAACCTGAGGGTCGCCATCCTTCAGGTGGGTTGAGAAGATAGGATCTTCATGATAAACCCAATTGGTCAGGAATTGAACCTCTATTGTTGGTGTCACTCTGTATCACAAACTAGCCATCCAGCTAACTGAGCTAACTAGCTCGGATTGGCATGATACACAGTTGGCACAACAAGGGGTAATGTCATGGACTGGTAATCTAGAACCCTAGATTAATGTTCTGGGGACATGAATTCATAGTGAAATTTGAATTCAATAAAAAAACTGGATTAAAAAGCTAGCCCGATGGCAGATATTGTCGATTGTTCTAAAAAAAAGCCCATCTGGTTCATAAATGTCCTACAGGGATGGCAATTTGCCATTCTTATCTGGATAAAAGCAAATTTGACAAAGGGTCAGTTAGACTCGAAACGTCCATCCTGAGAGCTGGCTCTGATGGAGCTGGATCAGTGTCAAGGACTCTTGCAGAAAAAAAAATAAACAGGGGATTAGGTCCAGGCAGCGAGCCATGGAGGGGGTCGTTGGGGCCAAGTGCCTGCCCCTCTCCACGGTTATGTTAGAGCTTGGGTGTCTCTGGAGAAGGAGCACACAGTGTCCACCGACACCATGGATTTGTTCAGGGAGAGGTGGGCCCCATAGGGAGCGGAGTGCATTATTTCCCCCTCCAACTCTATTTTGATTTAATCCTTCCTCTTTTCTTTCCTTACAGATGCTGCCAGACCTGCTGAGATTTTCCAGCATTTTCTCTTTTGCCATTCTTATCTGGTCTGACCTACATATGACTCCAGATCCACAGTAATATGGTTGACTATTAACTGCCATCTGGGCAATTAGGAAGAGACAATAAACACTGGTCTACCTAGTGATGCCCTTATCCCATGAGCAAATGAATTAACTCTGGGCTGCCACGTGAGAAACAATATTTTAGTGACAATGTGCTGACCACAAACTAAATTGTCTGGGCACTTTTTGCACATGGAATCTTTTATTATCCAATGGTACAGTTTGATGCCAAGTGGCATCATTTAAAATCTTCAAGATCCATCTTTAGATTATTTTCAATAAAAAGTTATCACCTTTAGGTCTACCACTTCAATAGGTCATTTCTGGCTTAAATAGTGCTATAAATGTTGGCAGAATACCAACCTTATTCTCTGATGCTGAGCCAGGAAGCAGAAGCAGGAAAGGTACATTTAAAACTAAAGTTCACAATATGTGCCAATGGCATTCAGGATACTGTGTTGTATCACCATTTTGATGAGCCTAACTAATTAGAGAATGCATTGTTAATGTATCGTGAATCAAACCCACATACCCTGACAAAAGAAAATTAAATTGTAGGGTTGGTGTAGTTGTAAGTAGTTACTTTCAAGTGATCAAACATCAAATAAGCCTATCACTTAAGGTTAAGAGTCTAGTTTAATCTTAAAGGAATGTCGCCTTAAATCTAAGTATATGGTTTGAGTATGTGTATGTAATGATTATGTAGTAAAGAGAATGCTGAGAGCTTAATGGAGCATTTTAATATTACGAAAGGGTTTAATATGGTGGGCAGCAACACTACGTTACATTTATTTATATGTATGTATGGTTAAATACAAGTGAGATTTTCCACTTATAAGGAGACTGAAATTAGGGGTCACAGATATTAATGAAGGATCTGATGAAGAGTCATCAAGCTGAAATATTAACTCTTCCTCCACGGGTGCTGCCTGACCTGTTGGGTATTTCCAGCATTTTCTGTATTTGTTTGAGGTCGCCAGCATCTACACCATTTCACTTTTGCGGGCCGTCAACACAAGATAGACATTAATAAATCCAAAGGGGGAAATTAGGAAAAACTTCTTTCCCCAGAGAGTGGTTGGAATATGGAACTTGTTACCACATGAACTAGTTGAGTTCAGGAGGAGAGATGAGAGTAAAATGAAACCATATGGGAAAGAGTTCTTGACATCAGTATCGACCGGTTGGATTGATTGAAAACAGAAAGTGCTCAAGAAATTCAGAAGGCCTGGCAGCATCTGTGGAGAGAGAAACAAAGTTAATGTTTTGAAAGAGGTCAGTATCCCATCATCAAGTCACCCTTTGTTTACGTCTGCACAGTACACTGGTCAGCTCAGAGTCACTCCTTGAAGTCAGCAGACTCTTTGAATCCCCTGTTTATTTTTTTTTGAACAGAACATCAAGCCATTTTTTTTCTTTTTTATTAGAGTGAACAAGGTGTCTGACACTCTTAGTCTTTTTTCTTTTTTCTTTTTCTTTTTTTTTAACCCCCACACTACCGCCGAACTGCAGTAGTGCTTATTTTTCCCCTAGCACCCATGTTGTGTGTGTGCAGGTGTGAGAGACAGTGAGAGACACAAGGTGCACGAATCTTTCTTCAAATTTCCACCACCAGGAAGAAAGGAAACACCTGAGTGGCCAGTGACAAGCAGTGCCCTTCACATCAAAGGGAAATGCTGTGTGATCAAACAGTGAAGGGAAGGGCAAGGATTAAATCAAAATAGAGTTGGAGGGGGAAATAATGCACTCCACTCCCTGTGGGGCCCACCTCTCCCTGAACAAATCCATGGTGTCGGTGGACACCGTGTGCTCCTTGTCCAGAGACACCCAAGCTCTAACATAACCGTGGAGAGGGGCAGGCACTTGGCCCTAACGACCCCCTCCACGGCTCGCTGCCTGGACCTAATCCCCTGTTTATTTTTTTTCTGCAAGAGTCCTTGACACTGATCCAGCTCCATCAGAGCCAGCTCTCAGGATGGACAGAACCCCTAACACTCCTGTTTTTTTTCTTTTTTTTCTATTTCCCACACTACCGCCTAACTGTGGTAGTGCTTATTCTTTCCCTATCATCCATGTTATGTGTGTGCAGGTGTGAGACACAGTGAGGGACACAAAGTGTATGAATCTTTATTCAGTTTCCACCACCAGGAAGAAAGGAAACACCCGAGTGGCCAGTGACAAGCAGTGCCCTTCACATCAAAGGGCAATGCTAGTGTGATCAAACAGTGAAGGGGAGGGCAGGGATTAAATCAAAATAGAGTTGGAGGGGAAAATAATGCACTCTACTCCCTGCGGTGCCCACTTCTCCCTGAACAACTCCAGGGTGTTGGTGGACACCGCGTGATCCTTCTCCAAGGACACCCGGGCTCTAACGTAACCGCGGAAGAGGGGCAGGCAGTCGGCCCTAACGACCCCCTCCACGGCTCGCTGCTTGGACCTAATCCCCTGTTTATGTCTGTCAGCCATGGCTCTCTCATTGGCCCAAGGTAACAACCCCAATCAAGGATCTCATAGTCAATGAGATCCGCCTGGTTCCATTCACAACACATTTTGAGTCCTGTAACACCCTTCTTCTGAATCTGAATGGACTGAATGGCCTGGTTCTGTCTTTCACGTTCTGTGGAATTGTGCTGTGTATTGTCAGCCAACACCAATAATATCCCTGGAGTCAGGATGTTCCACACCGTTTTAGTGTACAGTAATGATGCATTGACTTTAAAGTTAAATCAACATGTTGCTGCTGTTGTAAATGGAGCAAGTGACTCTGCAGACTCTTTAGAAATGACAGAAAATCTGTCAGGGGCCAAATGGGCTTCCTGCCGCTTGGTGCTTGCTTTAAGCTGATTATTATCTAATGCTCTCCAGCAGGAGGTAAATGTTTTCACAAACACAGTCAAATAATGATGTCTCCGCTTCTCACAGGACGAGTAAGAGTAATTCAGTTCTGAATATAAATTGAGCTGCATTTTTTTCTTGTAATCAGCTTGCCCAAATGGAAGCTCATAGCATTTATTTAATGATCACAGTGAGGCGTTTGGACATCCAGTTAACCACTTCGGTGTTTTTCTGTAAATTTGTGAAAAATACAACATGGAACCAAAATGCTGATGAAGAGCCACTGGACCCGAAATATTGACTCAGCTTTCTCTTAATAGATGCTGAGTTTCTCAAGCAATTTCCATTTTTTTGAGCAATACTGTTTTTTTTAAAAATGGACTATTAGTGCCTTATGATTATATTTCTGGTGCTCTAATGCATTACAATTCAACAGGAAATGGGCTTAGTATGAGCCTGATGAACCAATGGCCTTTTCCAATGCTGTAAATAATATGCACCATTACTATTTTCATTCATTGAAAATGTAGTGCTGCCCTGCTATATTTTAAGATTAGTTATACAATTTGTAACTAAACAGAGTTTATATTAATTCAGGTAAATAAAGTTTTGAGAATCATATTATTCAGCATTGAAAGGGTCTCTCACTGTGCAGATGTATGGAGTTCTTGCTCAGCAGGGATTATGAAGAGGACTTAACACAAGCTTTTAAGTACTGTGCATTGTGCTCGAGAAAACATTGAACTAATTTACCACACATATGCTGCAATAATTTAGTGACACCTTTGACAATTCTGTTTACCTTATAGCTTGTTAAAGCAAGATCTTGAGACTTCCAGACAATTATCTTTATTCTTTACCCATTGTGTGAACTTTTGGCTCAGAGGCATTTTTTGGATGCCAATGTATGAATTGGAAAATGTGAGGGATTTGCATTTCTAGGCCCCCTGAGGGTGTTGAATTTCCTTGTTTCTCCTGTTATATATGGTAATTCTTCTGAAGAGGTTAATGTTCATGTAACATTGGCTCAACCCGTTCTACTGATGTTACACATAGTCTGTGGGTGGAGAGAAAGCATTCTACTCTAGGTTTGAAGAGATCTGTACCAATCCTATCAGCTCCTGATAATTATGCCAGATTAGAATATAGATTACCTATTGCTATCTTGCAATTGAACTTCTTATTGTCTAAGATTGTGCTTGCAATGTAGATACAGTGTGTTCTCCATTGCTATCAATATAGTCTCAAAGCCAAGCTAAGAAAAAGATGGATTAGTGGCAATGAACTACCTGAAACAACACTTACCCAGTACCACACACTAGAAGGGGTGGCAGATATCACAAGATACCAGGAATAACACACAGATCCTAACCCTAGGCCATTTTCCTGGAGGTGAGATGTGGAGGGGAAGGATGTTGAGATGTGGTAGGGCTACTCACATGCAAGCAGCTGCTTTAGGGCCTTTCATGACCTATTGTTGAGGCTGATTAGAATTGTCTAATGTGCCCCAACATAAGCCCCAAGAGACATTGGGAAATAGTGTAGTTACCTGGAGTCAGTCTCCTGGCAGCAGACCAGGGGACATGTGCTCCAGGCACCAGATGCCTGGTTTCACCGCATCCAAAGCTAGCATGTAGTGACCCAGTTGCTGAGGCTGCTTTCTTTTAGGTTCACATAATAATAAACCTGGAGAGAGGGTATCTCCAAGGAAACCTGGGAAACATGGTTGCCATTTATTCAGTGCTCTATGTCCTTCTGTTGGTGATTCAAGAGTGCACCCTCTGTATAAAACCTGGAGGGCAAGCACACCCTTTGGAACTGGCCAAATCAAGGAAAATCACAGCTGTGTGACCGTTCCCTGAGCAGTGAGGATTCTGACCCCTATTTGACCAAGACAGGGAGAAACCAAAGCTCAAAATGTCTCACCACCAACAGGAGAATCCTCAGATCCACTGAAGATAAACTTTGCTTTAGGTCACTTGCACTTGCGTTCAGTTGACTGATGCCAGGGAATGTTTTCAGCAATAAGATGAATTATATTTTGTCTATTTCAAAGCATTGTGGATATGAAGTTGTCTCAATTTATCATGATGCTGTACTCAATTTAATCATTTATAATGCATTCAGTCTGTTCCTAATTTACAAGGCACTGAAACCAAATCACTTCAGGCAACAGAGAAATGAAATGCTATAACTATGTGCTTCAAGGGAGGGCCTCATTTGAAGTGGATGCACAGGCAGAAATCAGGTAGATGGAGCCCAAAATTTTCATTCCATTAAAACGATTGAGAAGAAATAGTGGGGAACATGTTCATACCTTCTGAGTGTGCCTCCTTGTTGGATGAAACTCTGACCTGAGAGATTGTGATTTCTTACAGTGCTAACCTTTAAATGAGAATGAGAAGCATGGTATAAAATTGTATATACTTATTCTTCTGATGTAAGTATGGTGTTCAGTATTCTAATAATCCCAAATCAAAGGGAACTCAGCTATGACTGAACCACAGGTGACTGGTAATATAGTGTTAGGTGGAGAACTCCTTGTCTTTTGCTATACATTCTGTGTCTTATGATCCCATTCCACAGCTAGTACCTCCACATAAGCCTGTTGGACTATAACCTGGTGCTATGTGATTTTTAACTTGTAAATTAGTTCACTTTCCATGAGGAAATGGCAAGTTTTCCTTTTGTTGAGTGTTAACACTTGTGAATTATTTCGAACTCTGTAAAAATGAAAGACAACTGTGGAGGAGGTAATTTCAAACGGAAACAACAGAGTGATTGTCGACAGACTGAAGGGGCAATTTCGAAGCTAGGAGGAAACCAGGCAGGGAATTAAATTGCACCCAGTTACACAGACCTTGTTGCTTTCCAATGGATTGCCTTTTAACTTGTTCTTTTGAGCAGGTGAGAGGCATAACTGTTTGGTGGTGGAGGTTTTCAAAATATAAAGCAGCACCTTCCAAACCCACAATCACTTCCACCTAAGTTTCAATGATCTCATTGGGGCTTCCTTGTAATTTTAACATATTCCCTGTGTATTTGAGCCAACCCAAGCCAAGAGGAGCTGGGGCACGTGAAGGACCTGCCAAGTGAGCGAATTTTTAATTCACTTCTTGGGTGCTAAGAGGAGCAAGGATGCATCTTCCCTCCGTGTAGATATGCTTGGGTCTCCACTGCCCTAGGCTTCACTCTCCACCCTTGCAACCTCAGTCCCACTTGCAGCATCACAACAGAGTGCCAGAGACTGAGTCCAGACATTTGCTCCAGATCCTTGTATGCTCACATATGGTTTGTGACTGATACCTGAGAACAAGTCATCACTGTGGCAGACATCGCATTGTGAGCCAAGATGAAGCATAAGACACATACCTTAAAATAAATAAGATGACCATTTCTATCCTGGCTAATCAGGACCAAATGTCTGTTACATTGTGCTATGAGGCATGGTCCAAGTCCAAAATGGGGAAAATGTTCTGTGCTGATTCTTAATTTTAGTTCACCACAAAGGAAGATGTTTTACATTATGTGCAAATTTTATTGTTTACAGTATTCCTCAGGAATGAAACAAAGAATCATCACAAAGACCATTTCTTATTTAATCATATCTCAAAATAAGTCAAAACAGCTGATCCTGTTCTATTTTAATAATAGCTGGGCCCCAGTGAGTTACACTAATGAAATAACTGAGGTCTTATTGCATAGCGGGAGTAAAGAATGAGTTCTGTCCTCGCACAATCCAATCGAGGGCAAGGATTGAGTTACGATTGAAGTCTGATCAAATACTTTACAAAGAGACAAATACATAATATTCATGGGAACAGTAGTTACGTCCTTCTACCCCCAATTCCAGTCCCAACATCCAATACAATATAAATTCTGCTGATTCTCTTAACTTCCTGTGAAGAAGAATTGTGAGCCTCTCAAAACATGTAAAGATCATGACACTCAGTCATTGCCTATAGAAAGTCAAAGCAAATCATCAGCTGACATCTGTTTGTCCTGGTGTGTTTTATTTTTATAGATAATTCTCTACATTTAAAAGTGTTTAGTTAATGTAGCCTGAAATAAAACAATAGAGAGTTTTCTTGCTTCACATCACAGCAAAATGTGAAGAAATTAAAAATAGATGCATCTTTTCCAAACATTTATGTTCAGGAATTCAATACGATTTGCCATCAGGTGCAGTGTTTTTAATGACATGCAAATTACTCAGTTGCTGCTATTCAGATCCATTTTGCTGGATTTTAATTGGATTAGAAGTATGAGTTGGTAATTTAAAAATAAAATGTTTGCTCATTAAGGTGATGCATGTCAGTGCTGAGAATGCTTTTCCTTCTTTGAGCCTAATATCTGCATTAAGTGTAACCCAGATTGGATGAAAGATGCACCTTTTTTTTGTCTATAGAAGTCTAGAATGGCTACTGTTTCGGAAGGGGGCCATTCAGCCCATCATGTCTGTGCTGGCTGTCTGCATGAGCAGTTCAGCTAGTGCCTCTCCCCAATGCTTCCTATTGCCTTGTTCCTCCTATTTAAATGTATCACTTAACACATCTCTGTATTAAATTTCATCTGCCACTGCTCTGCCATTCTGCCACCTTGTCTGTGTGTTCTTGAAGTCAATCACTATCCTCATGGGGTGGGAGATTTCAAGACGAGGAGGCATACTTGTGAGGTGAAAGAAAGATTTAAAAAAGACATGAGGGACAACGTTTTACACAGAGAGTGGTTCATATGTGGAATGAGCATCCAGAGGAATTGATGGATGTCGGTACAGTTAGAACGTTTAAAAGACTGTTGGAAATGTACATGAATAAGAAATGTTTGGTAGGATATGGGCCAAGCGCAGACAGGTGGGACAAGTTTAGTTTGGGATTATGGTTGGCATGGATTGGTTGGACTGAAGGATTTGTTTCTGTGCTGTGTGACTCTATGATTCTAAGGAGTTAACAAAATTTTCAGGTGTTGTCAGTGACAAATTTTGGAATGGTGTCCTTTACACTGAAGTCTAGGTAGTTAATGTGCATCAAGAAAAACAGTCGTACTGACTCTCAGGGAACTCCTCTGAATACCTTTCTCCATCTGCAAACCAACATTTATACAAATGATTTGGATGTGAACATTACAGGTATGGTTACTAAGTTTGCAGATAACACCAAAATTGGAGGTGTAGTGGACAGCAAAGAATTTTACCTCACGTTAAAGTGGGATCTTGAATAGATTGGCCAATGTGCTAAGGATTGGCAGATAGAGTTTAATTTAAATAAATGTGAGGTACTGCATTTTGGAAAGGCAAATCAGGCCAGGACTTATACACTTCATTGTAGGGCCCCATGGAGTGTTGCTGAAAAAAAGAGACCTTGGAGTGCAGGTTCATAGGTTCCTTGAAAGTGGAGTCTCAGGTAATCAGGATAGTGAAAAGCCATTTGATTTGCTTGCCTTTAAAGGTCAGTGCCTTGAATATAGGAACTGGGATGTAATGTTGTGGCTGTTCAGGACATTGGTTAGGCCACTTTTGGAATACTGCATGCAATTCTGGTCTCCCTGCCATAGGAAGGATATTGTAAAACTTGGAAGTGTTCAGAAAAGATTTAATGAGGATGTTGCCATGATTGGAGGATTTGAGCTATAGGGAGAGGCTGAACAGGCTGGGGCTATTTTCCCTGGAGCATTGGAGGCTGAGGGGTGACCTTATAGAAGTTTATAAAATCATGAAGGGCATGGATGGAGGAGTCCAAAACTAGAGGGCATAAGTTTAAGGTGAGAGGGGCAATATTTAAAAGGCTCCTAAGGAACAACCTTTTCACGCAGAAGGTGGTACGTGTATGGAATGAGCTGCCAGAGGAAATGGTGGAGGCTGGTACAATTGCAGCATTTAATAGGCATCTGGATGGGTACATGAATAGGAAGAGTTTAGAGGGATATGGGCCAAATGCTGGCAAATGGGACTAAATTAATTTAGGATATCTGGTCAGCATGGATGAGTTGGACCAAAGGACCTGTTTCCATGCTGTACAGTTCTAAGACTCTACGACCCTATAAATGCACACCATTGTATCACTCAGCTAAATTTATATCTATGTTGCTACTGTACTTTTTATTTCAGAGTTTTAACTTATTTGGCAATTCCTGCATGGCATTTTTGACTAACATTTTTTGAATGTTGACAACATTAACTGCTTTGCTACCATCTACCCTCACGTTTGCATCATGAAACCGAGAGAGGACCTTGGAGAGGTGGTACTCCCATATATCTGCTGCCATTGTACTTCTAGATGGAAATGGTCATGGGTTTGGAAGGTGCTATCTGAGGAGCCTTGGTAAATTTCTGCAGTGCATCTTGTAGATCGCACATACTGCAATGGTAGATAGAGTGGATACTTGTGGATGTAGTGCGAAACAAGCATGCTGCTTTGTCCAAGATGGTGCCAAGCTTCTTGACCGTTTCTGGAGTTGCACTCATTCAGGCAAGTGAGGAGTATTCCATCACATTCCTGACTTGTGCTTTGTAGAAGGCAGACAGGCTTTGGGGAATCAGAATATGAGATATTCACTGCAGTATTCCTAACCTCTGACCAGCTCTTGTTGTTTTTGTATGTGGTGAGTTGAGTTGAGTTTCTGGTCAATGGTAAACCCCAGGATGTTGATAATGGTGTACTCAGTGATGGTATTGAATGTCAAGGGGTGGTAGCTATATTAAAAACTAAAAGATCTACAGACGCTGTAACTCAAAAACAAATCAGAAGTTGCTGATAAAACCAGCAGGTCTGGCAGCATCTGTGAAGAGAAATCAAAGTTAACATTTCTGGTCTGGTGACCTTTCCTGAGGACAGGTCATTGAACCAGAAATGTTAACTTTGATTTCTCTTCACAGATGCTGCCAGACCTGTTGTGGTAGTTAGATTGTCTCTTATTTCAGATGCTAATTGCTTGGCAATTGTGTGGTGCAAATGTTACTTGCCACTTGTCAACCCAAGCCTGGATATTGTCCAAACTCTGATCCATTTGGACATGAGGAGAAAGTGAGGTCTGCAGATGCTGGAGATCAGAGCTGGAAATGTGTTGCTGGAAAAGCGCAGCAGGTCAGGCAGCATCCAGGGAACAGGAGAATTGACGTTTCAGGCATAAGCCCTTCCTGAAGAAGGGCTTATGCCCGAAACATTGATTCTCCTGTTCCCTGGATGCTGCCTGACCTGCTGCGCTTTTCCAGCAACACATTTCCAGCTCCATTTGGACATGGACTACTTCAGTATCTGGAGAGTCACAGATGGTGATGAACATTTTGTAATCATCAGCGAGCATCCCCAAGCTTAATGGTATGATGGAGAGAAGGTCATTGATGAAGATAGTTGGGCCTTGGACACTACTCTGAGAAACATCTGCAAAAATGTCCTGGAGCTGAACTGTGTGACATCCAACAACCACGACTATCTTTCTCTGTGCCAGGTTTGACTCTAATGACTTGAGAATTTTCCCCTAACACCCATTCATTCCAGTTTTTCCAAGAATCCTTAATGCCACAGTTGGTTGAATGCAGTCTTTTTGTCAAGGGCAGTCACTCTCACCTTACCTCACCTCTGGAATTCAGCATTTTTGTCCATGTTTGAATCAAGGCTGTAAATAAGGTTAAGAGCTGGATGGCCCTGGTAGAACTCAACCTGGGCATCAGTTGTCATAGACCCATCTAATATTGGCCTCAGGCTTCATATATTGAAGACTAGTACACTATTCCTGAAGAAGGGCTTATGCCCGAAACGTCAATTCTCCTGTTCCCTGGATGCTGCCTGACCTGCCGTGCTTTTCCAGCAACACATTTTCAGCACTATAGGTCAAGTGGCATCTATGAGAATTAATGTTTCAGGTCAATAACATCTCATAAGAACATTTAACAATCAGGAGAAGGAATAATGGAGGCAATTAGACAGACTTCAAGTGAGCTGGGTCTGGATTTGAATGTAGATAACTTCTGCACCTGTGGGCTCCACATTCAGATAATTTTGTTTCACAGAAATTACCTTTTTGGTGATTATTGCTAATTTCACAAAATGGATTATGAATACCAGACTTTCCTGTCTCCATTTGCTTATGAAAAACATTGGATCCTGGATGGATCTTTTGATGCCAATACTAATAGGGTGGGCATTACATTTCTGACTCACTAAGCAGCAGAATGCACAAACTGCATATCAAGTCTTTTGGAGGCCCCGATGGGAACATCCTCTGTCGCTAAATTTTGCTCAGAACTGCAAAGTAAATCTTCAACTTCAGGTCCATGAGAGCAGTCCTCACTTTCTGCGGTGTGACACCTGACCATTTGCAACTGAAGACGTTTGTTTTTCTTACTTTCATTAGTATTCTTACTTCTAATCCACTAGGGCTTATTGATTAATGAATGTTTAAAAACCCTTTCTTCATAACATTTAATTGCTGTCCGCAGTTTTCTTAATAAATGTAATTTGCACTCCTTCTCTCTTCCCTTACTTCATTGCACAGAAAAAAACTGGTGACACAGAAAAACCTCCTTCATGTTTGTCACCCTTATTGACTTATTTCTGACCCTCTTGGAAATCTGCATTTTTTCTTTATGGATGAAAATACAAAAGCCAGTGGAATCTGTAAATGAGAGGTTCTTATTTGTCGCGGTGCTAATGAAATTTAGCAGCTAAATAACATGACTTCAAGTCTCCTAAACGAAGATATGCAGCCATGGGTGAGTTGAGGTGATTAAGAGGAAAGCATTGCATACAGTTCACGTTACCTTAATCTATCTTTTTCTTATTTATCAAGCAGTAATGTGAGATATGACAATGTATGATAGGGCTATTGTCAGCACTGTTTAGTTTTGAAGTGTGAATTTTGCTCCGTCATTTCCCAAATCCTATGGAATTAAATTTGCAGTGCTTGAAAGGAAACTTTGGTAAATGCTGGCGTGATCATTAGGTCTGCTTTGTTTGTACAAGTTTAGCAACTAGTTGAATAAATCATTGTTGAAAAAGAAGGTGGAGAGGTTGTTGCCAGTTATCAAATGTGAATGAAGAGGTGAGCACACCAAAATGTCAGTCATCACTGCTGTTTTGGATTTGGATGTGCTATTATTGAGATTGATGGGTACTATTTCCTCAGGGTCTTTCTGTGGTTCTAAGAGCTCCATTTGCTGAGATGGAAGACATTAACAGACCACTGGAGTGGCACAGGGGCGAGCACTGCTGTCTCACAACACCAGGGACCTGGAATAGGGTAGGGAGAAGGGTCTGGATGGGATGCTTGTCAGACGGTATGGACTTAATGGGCTGAATGGCCTCCTTCCACACTGTAGGGATTCATTGATTCACTGAGAAGTTACAAAAAATGCTTGTCAGCCACTTTCTATCAATGTTCTTACACTGGTCTTACCAACAGCATTTTACATAGTTCTGTTGAATGGAGGCCAGAACAATACATCTATTTTAAATTGGTATACATCGGTTTCTATCCATTGAGACTAGGCCAGTTCCTTTTCCAATATTCCATTTAAATAATCCAGCATTACAAAACTTTTACAAACAACAAACAGAACAATGGTCAACCACAGGCAATAAGTTCCTTAAAGTGAACTAACAATTAACAGAGGGCATGGCAAAGTTGGGAAGGAACTATGAATAACACAAATAATTAAAGTATTCTTTTGATAATTGAATGGAATTGCTAATGCAAATTTGGACTTTAGAGCAATCCCTGTTTCTTCGATCTCCAACTATTTCATTAATACCCTTGCCTCCATTAAAAGTTCAAAGAGGATTGTTCACAATGTTGTTTGCACAGTTTTCAGCTCCACCTGCAATTCCTCAGACTGCATGCAGCAAAATCTGGACATTATCCAGGCTGGCCTAATAAGTGATAGTGACAGTCACATCACACAAGTGCCAGGCCATGACCACCTTCACCAAATGAGTCTAAATACATCTACATGACAGTCAACTGGACTACTATCATCAAATCATCCATAATCATTACCTTGGGTGACTGTTGACCAGAAACTGAACTGAACCAGCCAAATGAATTCTCTGAGAGCTGTGAATCTTTGGAATGTCACACCCAAGAGGGATGTGGAAAACCTAACACTGAATTTTTCAAGACTGATTATTCAAAACTGATTCAAAGACAATTTTGATGTCTCACAGAATTAAGTGATATGGGATTGGGCAGTAAAGTGAGCTGAGTCATAGGATCATGCTGAATGCAGGGTGGTCTCAAAGGTTCTTATAGAGTCCTAGAATCATAGAGAAGTACAGCATGGAAACAGACCCTTCGGTCCAACCTGTCCATGCTGATCAGATATCCCAACACAATCTAGTCCCAACTGGCAGCACCCGGCCCATATCCCTCCAAACCCTTCCTATTCACATACTCATCCAAATGCCTATTAAATGTTGCAATTGTATCAGCCTCCACTACTTCCTCTGACAGCTCGTTCCATACACGTACCACCCTCTGTGTGAAAAAGTTGTCCCTTAGGTCCCTTTTATATCTTTCCCCTCTCACCCTAAACCTATGCCCTCTAGTTCTGGACTCGCCGACCCCAGGGAAAAGACTTTGTCTATTTATCTTCCTGATGCTGCCTGGCTTCTGTGTTCTTCCAGTCTCCTGCTTTCCACTTTGGATTCCAGCATCTGCAGATTTTCTGTCTCTAACCTTGATAACAAGGGCAGTCACATGCACCTCACCCTTGGAGTTTAGCTCTATTGTCTATGTTGGACTAAATCTGTAATGATTAACGTGGGCTTGGTGGAACCCAAACTAAGCATCAGTG
Source organism: Chiloscyllium plagiosum (assembly GCF_004010195.1). Classification (NCBI taxonomy): domain Eukaryota; kingdom Metazoa; phylum Chordata; class Chondrichthyes; order Orectolobiformes; family Hemiscylliidae; genus Chiloscyllium; species Chiloscyllium plagiosum. Next base: position 46,142,307 of record NC_057729.1, read on the forward strand.
AGCAGTTTATTGCTGAGTAATTGCCACTTGACATTACTGGTGATGACCCATTTCATCACTTTATTGATGGTTGATAATAGACTGATGGGATTACATTTGGTCTGTTTCGATATTTTGTGCTGTTTGTAGATGGAACCTACCTAGATGATTTTCCACATTATTAGTGAGGTATAGAATGGAAAACATGCAGAGAATTCCAGGCATCAACTGCACAATAGAATTAAAATGCATACACCAGCTTCTGCATTCATTTTAAGACTAGTTTTCTGCCATTCACCATGGTCTCTGTATACCAAACATTGCTCTGTTGGTATATAATATCGCCTATGTAATGTAAGCCTCGATCTTCAGCATTCAATAGTTCATGTGCATTTGCAGACCAGAGTGGTCTGTTTCTAAATTTCTACCATGTAGGTGTGCATCCTATACTTCTTAAGTTCTGGACCTGAAACATTAACTCTGCTTTCTCTCCACAGATTTTGGCTTAGTGGTTAGCACTGCTGTCTCACAGTACCAGGGACACAGGTTTGAATCCACCCCTGGGCATCCATCTGTGTGGAGTTTGCAAATTCTTCCCGTGTCTGTGTGGGTTTCCTCCAGGTGCACTAGTTTCCTCTTACAGTCCAAAGATGTGCAGGTTAGCTGGATTGGCCATGGTGTCCAGGGATATGCAGGCTAGATGGGTTAGCCATGGGAAATGCAGGGTCACATAGAATCTGTTGGATGTTCTTTGGAGGGTCAGTGTGGACTTGATGGGTTGAATGGCCTGCTTCCACTCTGTAGGGATTCTATGCTGCGAGACCTGCTGTGTGCTTCCAGCAATTACTGTTTTTGATCTGACACTACTGTCTGAACAAGCATGCACACCCCCTTTCTAACTGGGCAGGATTGGTTTGGGAGAGAATTTTTCCTGACACAGAAGGGATATGGCAAAATGATGATTGACACCTTTGCTGATACATTTCTCCACTAAGAGCTCTAGCACTCTTTTGGTTCCAGACCCACTGAGCATAGCCTGTCTAGATCCCTATACTTTCTGGAACACTTCTAGATGGGATAGTGGAGGTTATCATTCACCAAGTTAAAGTTCATGTCTCATCATTAGAGCTCATGTTGCTGCCTGTATTCATCACTGGGTGGTCCTGGTGGTTTTCCCTCTTGTGACTTAATTACTAGGCTTGCCTCAAAGTCCCTCATCCTCTGCCCTCTCTTGTTGCTGGATTTCTCTTCAGGCTTTCCCTTACAGCTTAGCGTCATTCTTTTGGGTTTACTTGCCATCATGTAGGAATATGTTCAGGAGCTTAGCACATAAAAGAACTGAACACTGTGCACACTATTAATATTTATTGCTCATGAACCATGTACATAAGCATGGTAGAATAAGACTTGACTAGTGCCTTCTTCCATCAGGTCTCAGTCCTATTGATCCAATACTATATCGCAGCTCCTTATTCATATGTTCAGTAGCATTGCCAGTGTATAACCTTTTCCTCCACAAGTTGTAGACCTCTTCTTGCTTCCCTGCGTATTTTTGTTCACATTGTAGGGCTCACAACTATGTGGCGGCACCATCAAGCATGCTCAAACTCGCTTGCCTGGCTTCTAGACCGTCTGGCTATTTGGGACACCTTCTCCCGCTCTGGCTGTAGTTCTGACAATGGTCACCTTCTAGCTGTGGCACTGCTGAGGTAATTGGACTGGCAGCTCTTGGAGATAGGGTTGCCATCCCTGACAGTACTGCTAAAATCTTCAAGGAGAAAGATTCTGGGGATCAGAACCGAAAATGTGTTGCTGGAAAAGCGCAGCAGGCCAGGCAGCATCCAAGGAGCAGGAGAATCGACGTTTTGGGCATGAGCCCTTCTTCAGGAATGAGGAAAGTGTGTCCAGCAGGCTAAGATAAAAGGTAGGGAGGAGGGACTTGGGGGAGGGGCATTGGAAGTGCGATAGGTGGAAGGAGGTCACCCTCACCTTGACAATACTCAGACCAACCAACCCAACCACCCCGTGGCTCAACACTTCAACTCCCCCTCCCACTCCACCAAGGACATGCAGGTCCTTGGACTCCTCCATCGCCAGACCATAGCAACACGACGGCTAGAGGAAGAGCGCCTCATCTTCCGCCTAGGAACCCTCCAACCACAAGGGATGAACTCAGATTTCTCCAGTTTCCTCATTTCCCCTCCCCCCACCTTGTCTCAGTCCCAACCCTCGAACTCAGCACCGCCTTCCTAACCTGCAATCTACTTCCTGACCTCTCTGCCCCCACCCCCACTCCGGCCTATCACCCTCACCTTGACCTCCTTCCACCTATCGCATTTCCAACGCCCCTCCCCCAAGTCCCTCCTCCCTACCTTTTATCTTAGCCTGCTGGACAAACTTTCCTCATTCCTGAAGAAGGACTCATGCCCGAAACATCGATTCTCCTGCTCCTTGGATGCTGCCTGGCCTGCTGCGTTTTTCCAGCAATACATTTTCAGCTCTGACAGTACTGTTGGCAGCCCTCTGTTGGCAAAGATCATTCCCAGAAATGCTGCTGCCCCTGATGTGGCGTCCTGTCCTGCTTTTGATCCTATGGGTGGGACTTTTGTAAAACTTAACTGATACAAAGCAAGTTGCAAGATGGTCCTTTGGGAAAAAAAGTGATGCTTTGGTCTGTTTCAAGGTGCAAAATGGGAGGTACATTGCATTGTGCTTCTGTACCCTCGGCTTTTGTTTCAAAGATCTGTTAAACAACATAACTAAAAAGCCCTAGATTTGAACTTCTCCAGGTGGGGTCAGGACTCCAAGTGGGGACACGGGTTGAAATTTTGGGGGACTGGGAAAATATGTGGCAAGTGCCGCTTTAAATGAACACAGTACTTCATAGCAATAAAAAAGCTGCTTAGAATGTGATTCTCAAAAGAAGCTAAAACATATTTTACAAATTGTATTTCTTTGCATGAAATAATCATTTTTCATTTACAGAAAATCTTTTCTTGTGGTATTCTCAGCTTGCTTTCTTTATTCCCCAATGAGCTAAACTGTAAAACAGTACAAAACAAAACAGGAGGAGAAAGACAGAAATCCCCATTTATTATTTACCCTCAGCACTGGGGAAGTGGAGTCAGAGTAAACAGCTAACTATTCTGCAGGAGTCCATATCAACAGAAAGATCAATGGCCTTCTCGACAGCCAGAAGTGAATTATTTCAGCATGGTTAACACTCGGCTCATTCTGTGCCTGCTGCAGTTCATTTACTGGCACATTATGAACAGATACATAAGGTGCTTCTTGCATTCATTATCCACAGCATACCCTGGTGAGCACTGCATAAATAGGAACTACTCCAAATCAGGCAATCTTAATTTGAAAGCCAGATCTTTGATTCATTTGCGAGGAACTTACCTCAAGATTATTTTAATTTATTTGTAAAATGTCATTTAAGAGAAATCTACAATATTAGAGCTAGATCACTGAAGTTGTATTAATAAGCATGCACAAATATGTATATTTTAGACACTGGCAGTTTTCATGAAGTGGAAATATTGAGGGAAAATGATGATTCTGAGAATAATTCCCAGCAAAGTAGCTCAATTCTGCTCCTAACTTTTTACTGTCGCTATTTGATATATTTTTCTTGGTTTCATACAAAATCTACTAAAAGCAAGTGGATAGGTGCACAATTTTGTTTGAGAAGGTAATAAGATGTTAGCTTTATATTAAGTGGGCAGAATAGCATGGCAGTCATATGAATCTCTGGTTAAGTAATGAAATAATTGCACAGAGGCCAGTATCCCATCACCAAGTCGCCCTTTATCTACAAGTACACAGTACACTGGCTGTGGCCAGCTAGCTCAATCAGTCCCTGAACTGAGGAGATTCTAAATCCTCTGTTTACATATATATTTTGATTTTAAGTTTTTTCTTTTTTTTTCTAAATCGCCTGTTTATATATTTATTTTCTTTTTCTCCCCTACACTACTGCCTAACTGCGGTAGTGCTCATATTTACCCTAGTACCCATGTTTTGTGCGTGCAGGTGTGAGACACAGTGAAAGACACAAGGGGTACAAATCTGTATTCATTCTCCATCACCAGGAAAAAAGAAACCCCCCAAGTGGCCAGTGACAAGCAGTGCCCTTCACATCAAAGGGCAATGCTGTGTGATCAAACAGTGAAGGGGAGGGCAGCGATTAAATCAAAATAGAGTTGGATGGGGAAATAATACACTCCACTCCCTGCAGTGTCCACCTTTCCTTGAAAATCTCAAGGGTGATGATGGACACCACATACTCCTTCTCCAGGGACAACCAGGCTCTGACATAACCACAGAAGAGGGGCAATCAATCGACGATAATGACCCCCTCCAGGGCCCGCTGCCTGGACCTGTTTATGGCCAGTTTGGCCAGGCCCAGGAGCAGACCCATGAGGAGATCTTCTGACTTACCCTCCCCCCTTCGCACTGGGTTCCCAAAGATCAGTAGCATAGGACTGAGGTGCAGTAAAAAGCAGGGGAGAAGGTTCTCTAGAAAACTAAAAAGGGAGTGCAAACGCCCACACCCCCTATATACATGGTTCATGGACTCTATAGCACCACAGATCTCCTGTTTTTTTTCTTCTTTTTCTCTAAATCTCCTAGTTATATCTATTTAAAAAAAATTTTCTTTTGCTTTTTACCCCCACACTAACCACATAATTATGCTTGTGCTTATATTTTCCCCAGCACCCATGTTGCGTGTGTGTAGGTGTGAGACAGTGACAACTGGTGTACAAATCTTTATTCAATTTCCACCACCAGCAAGAAAGGAAACACCCAAGTGGCCAGTGACAAGCAGTGTCCTTCTCGGAAGGCAATGCTGTGTGATAAAACAGTGAAGGGGAGGGCAGGCATTAAATCCATTCCCTTTTCTGGCCTTTCACTCAGTCAAATGCAGTGTTCTATCTCCCACCTGTCACCAAGATCTGTTACTTCCAACTCTACCATTGAAACTTTTATTAATAACATTGCCACCTTCAGATTCAGCAGCATGAACATTCCACCCTTTCACAGTGACTTCTGGGGAAAAGTAAAATAAAGTGTGTCATTTAGATTTATAACTCAACTTCCATAATCTCAAGTCACCCCAATATGCTTTTCAGGAAGTAATTCTAAAGTGTAGTTACTGTTGAAGTGTACCAGTCAGCTTAGACATAATGTTCTACAAATAGCAGTGTTACAATTACCAGAAAACCAGTTTAAATTATGTTGATTAAGGGTTAAATATTAACCAGGGCTCTGGGGAGAACTCCTTTCCTCTGTTTCATACTACGCTTCTGATTAATATCTCATGTAGGACAATAGGATTTTCATGAGATGGTCTTACTCCTGAGAGCTTAAAAAATGGGAGGCAGGTTCTGAATGCAGAAATCCCATGCCATAGCAAACAGTTTTACTACCATAGAAAAGGAATGTGGCAACGATCACACAAGTGGAAAACCTGGGCTTAATCAAATTTGTTCAAACAGACTCTAAGTTGGCTGTTCCAAGGGTCTAAGCTCAATGTGTTTGAGGCACAAACTTACGGAGTAAATGTCAATGATCTTGAAAAGTGGATAATGTCATTTTAATAATAATATGAAATTACCTAAATTTTTAGCCCATAAAATATTCAAAATAAACAGATTGAAGCTGTTAATTCAAGGTAAAAAGACTTTGCTGATTGCTTTGACTCCTAAGCTATCTTGTACTGATTAGAAAGAGAAAGTTACCATGCCTGCAGTTTGGTTTGTTTATTTTTCCTAAAGACTATTGTTACAACTAAAATATGTAGCAATGCTTGGCTGAGTTTCAAAATGTAAAGGGCATTTATCTCAATGAAAGGGCTGAGTTCACATTTTGCTTGACTGTAAAGAGGCTATTGGTTGTCTTTGATGTAGTTACTAAATAGATGTTTGTTTTTATAACAGAGATAACACCTGAGGAATTTTAAACTCTCTGAATGCTTTTCATAAATGAGAGATTTTATCAGTACTAAGTATGTATGTGTGACAGATTATTAGAAATTTATTCTTTTCCATCTCCAAATGACTTCTCTGCCCATAATGGATGCTGGATGATTGTTTTGTAAGTGGCATGGGTATGAGCTGGCATGAGAATGGCAAATAAGTTGGCATGAAGAGGGTGATAGAGATATGAGGAGACATCGAAGTGGGTGAAAGCCATGCATTAGCCTGGACGAATGAAGGGATGTTGAGCTTTGAGGAGACAAGAACTGGGTGGAGGGCTTGAAGCAAAATGAAGACAGTATGGAAATTGGGTAGGAAGAGTTGTGAATGCTTTCTTTAAAATGTATTCACTCATGGGCCATGAATATCATTGGCTGGGTTAGCATTTATTACCCATTTATAGTTCCCCTTGGATACAACTAAGTGGCTTGATAGGCCATTTCAGAGGGCAGTTAAGAGTCAACCATATTGATGTTGGTCTGGAGTCACACATAGGCCAGATCATGTAAGGATAGTAGTTTCCATCCCTAAAAGTCATTAGTTACTAGATTGGCTTTTACAACAATCAACAATGGTTTCATAGTTTTTTAGTAGACATTTAATTTCACAAGTATTGTTTCATTGAATTCCAATTCTAGTATCTACTGTGGTGAGATTCAAACCTAGGTCACCAGAACATTATCTAGGTCTCATGAATGGATGGTAACTACTTGCTATGCATAAAGTGTAAAGCCTTTAGAAAACGTTAATGATTGATATTCATTGTGTTGCCGTCTGTCGTATGGAAGTTCATGTGAATTGTTGGAAGAACTAGAAGGTATTTGGCATGGTGAAAATAACAGTGGAAGCATATCGACAAGCTGCATTGGGAGTCATACCCTTGCATGCTGCAGTTAATTTTTCTTATCTTAATAAATTTGCTCAGTCTATATCTGGGACAAGACTCAGCAGATTCAACTTGACTGCTGCCTCCTTCTTTCCAGGAAAGAGTGACTCGGAGTTTCAAACAGGGCAAGTCTCCTCAGGCCTTCCGTATTGAGTAGCATAAAAGCTGAAAGTGCTGGAAATACTCAGCAGGTCAGGTAGAACTATTCAGCAGGTCAGGTAGAACTACTCAGCAGGTCAGGTAGAAGTACTCAGCCGAACCTGTACCGATGGAAACAGAGTTAGCATTCCAAGTCATTCACCTTTTGTTATTCTGATAATGGGATCATTGACCTGAAACATTGCCTTTAATTTTACACTGTTTCATGGAGACGGCTGACAGATGGAGATGGAGGAACATTGGTTGGGATGACAGAATTGGTATACCTGTTGCTTTCCTATTTTATGGCAGGAAAGGTGGTCGACATCCCTTAGTTTATCACGTGAACAGTGTCACTACGGCTAAACGTAAGATGGCCTACTAACCACTAAACTGGCGAGGACAAATTCCAAGAGAAGCCAGGGATTCCTTTAACCAGCTTAGCTGGACACACGCCTGCTCCCACATCTGCCTTTTTTTTCTTTTTATTCACTCACAGGATGAGGGCGCCGCTGGTTAGGCCAGCATTTATTGCCCATCCATACTTGCCCAGAGGGTAGTTAAAAGTCAACCACATTGTCATGGGTCTGGAGTCACATGTAGGCCAGACCAGATAAGGATGGCGGTCTCTTTCCCTAAAGGACATTAGTGAACCAGATGGGTTTTCCCCAAAAACCAATAGTGGCTTCATGGTCATCATTGGATTCTTAATTCCAGATTTTTCTTCTGTTTATTGAATTCAAATTCCACCATCTGCCATGGCAGGATTTAAACCCTGGTCCCCAGAACATGACCTAGGTCTTTGTATTAACAGTCCAGCAATAACACCATTAGGCCATGGCCTACCACAGAGGATCAGCTAACTTCTTCCCAGCCCCATCCCCCTCCCATTTATCCCTCCACTCCCGAGGCTCCCAGCCTCATTCCTGATGAAGGGCTCCAGCCCGAAATGTCGATTTTCCTGCTCCTCGGATGCTGCCTGACCTGCTGGGCTTTTCCAGCAACACACTCTCAACATAGCCTCCCTGATCTACTCTCATGTCAGGTTAGTGGACCTGACGTTTTGGAGTAAACATTGAGTATAAGAGTGCCATTTAAACTGAGGCAGGACATCAAATAAAGCTGAATGTGATAATGACATGTTACAGAGCACTCGGAGTCCAAGTTGCTGCAGCAATGTACTGCTTTAATTGACGTTGTAAACTTGACTTAAAATGATACATGTTCCAATGTTGCCGAGAGATGCGAGGGAGGAGCAATGGACTGCTGGGAAGGTGAGTCTAACCATTTAAAACACTTACTTCATGCATCGGGGCCTCCATTTGCCGAGAGGTGTGAGGAAGGAGCAAAGGACTTCTAGGAAGTTTTTAAGTGGGTGAGATTGATAAGTCCCCAGGGCCAGACCAGATTTATCCTAGGCTGCTCCGGGAGCGAGAAAGGAGGTTGGTAAGCCGCTGGCAATCTTTGCCTCCCCACTCTCCACGGGAGTTATACCAGAGGATTGGAAGGAGGTGAATGTTGTTCCTCTTTTCAAGAAGGGTAATAGGGAAATCCCTGGCAATTACAGATCAGTCAGTCTTACATCTGTGGTCAGCAAAGTTTTGGAAAGAATTCTGAGGGACAGGATTTATGACTATTTGGCAAAGCACAGTGTGATTAAAGGAAGTTAGCATGGCTTTGTGAGGGGTAGGTCATGCCTCACAAATCTTATTGAGTTCTTTGAGGAGGAGTCAAGACAGGTCAATGAAGGTCGGGCAGTGGATGTGATGTATGTGGACTTCAGCAAGGTATTTGATAAGGTTCCCCATGGTAGGCTCATTCATAAAGTCAGGAAGTATGGGATACAGGGAAATTTGGCTATCTGGATTCAGAATTGGCTGGCTGATAGAAGGCAGAGAGTGGTTGTAGATGGAAAGTATTCTGCCTGGAGGTCAGTGTTGAGTGGTGTCCCACAGGGCTCTGTTCTTGGGCATCTGCTGTTTGTAGTTTATATAAATGACTTGGATGAGGAGGTTGAGGGGTGGGTTAGTAGATTTGCAGATGATACAAAGGTTGGAGGTGTTGTCGATAGAACTGAGGGCTATTGCAGGTTGCAGCGCAACATAAACAGAATGCAGAGCTGGGCTGAGAAATGGCAGATGGATTTAACCAGGACAATGCGAAGTGATGCATTTTGGAAGGTCGAACACGAATGCTGAATATAGGATTAAAGACAGGATTCTTGGCAGTGTGGCGAAACAGAGGGATCTTGGTGTTCAAGTGCATAGATCCCTCAAAGTTGCCACCAGAGTGGATAGAAAACATATTATGTTTTGGCATTCATTAACATGGGCATCGAGTTTAAGAGCCTCGAGGTATTGCTACAGCTCTACAAGTCCCTGGTGAGACCACACTTAGAATATTGTGTCCAGTTCTGGTCGCCCTACTATAAGAAAGATACAGAGGCTTTGGAGAGGGTGCAAAGAAGGTTTACCACAATGCTGCCTAGACTGGAGGACTTGCCTTATGAAGAAAGGTTGAATAAGCTCATTTTTTGTCTCTGGAGAGAAGGAGGAAGAGTGGAGACCTGATCGAGGTATACAAGATAATGAGAGGACTAGATAGAGTCAATAGCCAGAGACTTTTCCCCAGGGTAGGATTGACTGGTACGATCCTACCCTGGGGAAAAGTCTCTGGCTATTAACTCTATCTAGTCCTCTCATTATCTTGCATACCTCGATCAGGTCTCCTGTCTTCCTCCTCCTCTCCAGAGAGAGGTAAAAAAGGTAAAAAAGGGACATCAGAGGTAGGTCCTTTATGCAGAGAGTTGTGAATGCATGGAATGTGTTGCCAGCTGTGGTGGTGGAAGCAGAGTCATTGGGGACATTTAAGCGACTGCTGGACATGCACATGGATAGCAGTGAGTTGAGGGGTGCGTAAGTTAAGTTACTATATTGTGGGCCAAAGGGCCTGTTCTTTGCTGTACTTTTCTACGTTCTATGTTCTTACCCTCATGTGACTAAACATGAATCCCTCCTGTGCTTATCATCTGCCATTGGCATTCGATGATGGATTTGGAGGTTGATAATTAATCTACTTGGTCATAATATGAATTCACCTACATTGGTGATCATGTTCTGTGGTGGCACTCAAATCTTGGGCTTTTGTCTCAGAGATGGAGAGATACAACCCATTACACCACAAGATTTCCTAGAGTATAGATAATGTAGAATAAATCAAATAAACTGCAGACCCTTTTAAATTGGTGTTCACCTTGTGAACGTCGGTGAAAGTTGCCACTTCAGGGGGAAGACATAGCCCTCAAAGAATTGACAAGAAGCAATAAATTGGGAGTGTGCTGAGGATCACTTAAAAAAGTGCAGAATTTCCTACTTCCGGTCACCAGTGAACAACGAGATAGTCAAATAGCCAAGGATAGTGTTTGTGAAAGGGGAGCTGTTATGACAGGAGTCACCTTGGATAAGATCTTTACTCCAGAGAATAAGAAACACGCAGATGCTTATCTTTTATTAACAAACATCAACACTGAACTCTTGTTTTGCCTCCATGTGTTTAGTTGAGTCAAGCTGGCTCATTTGAATCTCAAATGAACTCGTTAGCTCTCCTGGAATGTGCACGAGTTTTCATTATGCTGACCTCTGACCTCACCATTGAAATAAGGAGGAAAACAAGTAGGATGAATAAACTTTAGAAAGATATTTTTTAAAAATCACAATGATTCTGACTTGAAGCTTTACGTGCAAGTTTGATTGAATTATTCATAATAACTGCTGTTTAGAAACAGATGTACACTTGACTGGGCATCTGCACTCTATCCTCATATTCTAATCATCTCATTTTCCAGCAAGAAGCTAAGAAGTTTTCTCCACCACAGACTGAATTATTTTTGAGAGTCATCTGACTGATAAACTGAAAGGTTATTCTGAAATGTATGGGATGTCTGAATTGGCAAAGATTGTGTCTGCTGACACCAATCACCCAATCATAAATTCTGACTGCACATGCTCACATCCAGTTTTTTTTTGTTTAAATGGGCTTGTGCAACATGAAGCTGATTATTAAAACTTTAAAAATTCTCCTTTATTTTAATTTTTTTCTCTTCCCCTTTTTCTTTCATTTTAAGAATTTGTTAGGTGTTTCCATTTATTTCCGAGATTTTGCTGTTACCACACCTGCTCCAGGCTGTCAGCAAATGTAGCCTTTTTGCAAAATATATAAATTAATTTTAAGACAGGAATGTATAAATTATCATGTGTATTTGCCTACCATACACCATTCCATAATCACTGCTTTCTGAGGATAATGTCTCTGCTTTTCCTTGATGTAGCTCAAAGTCCTGTTAGAGGGAACGGCCACAGTTTAATGTCTCATCTGAAAGACTGCACCTTCAAGTAGTGCAGCACTATCCCAGTGCTATGAAGGAGTGCCAGCCTTGATTATTGTGTTCAAATCTCTGAAGTGGGACTATGAACCTGCAACTGTCAGACCAAGACACAAAAGTATCACCAATTGAACCATTGTCACCTTCAGCTAGACAAGAAATTCCAAAATGTTTCCTAAAGACAATCAGTGAATGTGGATACCATGAGACAAATAAGAGAACACTTTGCAAAAGTACCAAAAGAAGTGATTAAGTCTAGGCATCAAAGGAGAAGAAGGAGGTGAAGAAATAGGGATGCTTCCTTTCAAGAGCTAAAGTTTGCTAAAATAAGGTAAAGGATGAATCTGTGAACAAGAAGGCCACATGAACATACAATTAATAAAACATACAATCCTGCCCCCATGCCCACATGTCTGTCCTTGGCCTGCTGCAATGTTCCAGTGAAGCTCAACGCAAACCGGAGGAACAGCATCTCACCTTCCGACTAGGCACGTTACAGCCTGCCGGTCTCAACATTGAATTCAACAACTTCAGATCATTTTATTTCATTTATTTTATTTATTTTAAAATTTTTTTTTCACTGTTCTGTACCTCTTATTTCTTGATTGTATCTCTTTCTCTCGCTCCCCATTCTCTCATCACCCTTTTCCTCTCCTCTTCCCCCTTTGCTACCCTTCTCCCCTGTTTTCCATTTTGCCTCTGTTTCACCCCTCCCCCCTCCATCCCCCACATATTTTGTCACACAGCACTGGTTTAAGCCTTGATCATTCACAGCTCCTAATCTCCCTATAATCTCTCTATGCACTGTCAGTATCATCTCTTTATTGCTACCTTTGCTTCTGGAGCCATGACTCACCTTCTCCCAGCCTTGTATAAATAACTCCCTATTTTTCCACTTGTTTTAGCTTTGACAAAGGGTCAGTTAGATTAAAAACGTCAGCTCTTTTCTCTCCTTCCAGATGCTGCCAGACCTGCTGAGATTTTCCAGCATTTTCTCTTTTGAACATACAATTGTACAGCCATCTCCACATTTTGAAAATGTGGGACCAGCTGATGAAGGCAGAGCTATTGTAGTGGGGAGATGGGGCAGGGTGGCTCAGTGGTTAGCACTGCTGCCTCACAGCACCATGGATCGGGTTTGATGCCACCCTTGGGTGACTGTCTGTGTGGAGTTTGCACATTCTCCCGGCGTCAGTGTGGGTTTCATCTGGGTGCTCCAGTTTCCTCCTACAGTCCAAAGAATTGCAGGTCAGGTGGATTGGTCATGCTAAATTGCCCATAGTGTTCATGGTTTAGCCAAGGGAAATGCAGGGTTATAGGGATAGGGTGGGCGAGGATGCTGGTTGAAGGGGTTGTCTGAATGGCCTGTTCTAAACTGTTATGATTCTATGACAGGGAAGGTAAAAAAAACACCAGAATTGAAAGAATTCTGAAAGGACAGTTAACTCAAGTTTGTGAAGGGGAGGGGATTGATAGAGAGGGTCACAGGCATGAAAGAACTTCAACACCAGATGAGATTTTGGTGTGAGGCAGTGGGAGATCAAGAGCTCATGTAAATCATTAAGTATGGGGCTGGTGGATAAATGGAACTTGGTGAGAATTAGGATATTAGGAGCAGAATTTTTAGATGAATTCATGTTTATTCAGTTGTAAGATAAAAGATACAAGGTCAAGCCAGGAGAGTTTTAGACCAGTTGAACCTTAGAAAGACTGAGGGTTTCAGCAGAAGGTGAGTTGTGGCTGAGGAAAAGGAAGTGATGGGTGACGTTATGGAAACGGAAGCTGACTTGTTGAGGGGATGATATTGAGGAAACTTCGCTCAGAGTGAACTGGGACATAAAGGTTGTCAGAAGTCAACTTCATTCTCTATCAGTGGCAAGGGAATGGAGCTTTGAGGGGAATATTAAGGAAGTCTGAGTGAGCAGCAGATTGCAGACCAGCTTTGCAGGGCAATCAACTCAAGCCAAGACTTTGCAGGTCAACTGCTTCACAGGATGTTCGGGTGGATGAAGTGAGACAATGCACCAAAGTTAGAATCATTTAAAAATTAAGTCAGGGCTATTTATGAGCCTTGACATTATTGGAAACTCAGTTGATGTGATTTAAATGTACAGTTGTAGGAAAGTTGTCATGGATTTAAAGAGATGGTAACATGTACCAAGACTCCACAACGAGGAAGAGAAGATTGAAGATGGCTTTACAGCATTTGAGATTACTGGGATAAGAGTGGATTTTTTTTTTAAAGATTGCAGATGGCTGCAAGTTGAAAGATTGAGGGATGGTTACTAACCGAAGAAAGAACTATTTCCAATTTGTAGTTAGAATGGAGTAGCTGGATGAAGTAGTCGCAGAGACATGGGTTAGGTCTAATAGACAGTGTGAGGTTGGAGAGCATGCTGGGAAAATAGGCGGGAAACAGAATCAGAGGTGCAGAAGGAGGCTGTTTGGCCCATCATGTCTGCACCAGCAACTGGAGAAAAATGTGACTGGCTGTGGGGGAAGGTGACAGAGTCTGGGTATTAGCTGTACCTATTGTCGATGTGAGAATGAGAGGCACGGTTGGAAGAGAGCATGTGGGCAGATGAGAGGCTTTAGGAGATGGGTTTGGAGAAAATAAGCTATGTTTATTTTTGTTCTTTAGTAAATTGTATTGATGGAGGCCTCACAGAACATGATGTCATCCAGCCAGATAGGAGTGGAGTTGAATGTGCAATTGTATTTATTTTGTCTTCTTATTCATAGATAACACTGAGAGATATTCTTTACCTTATTTTAGTGAGCTCTGAAACTTAGTGTATAAATACCATCATATTTAACTTACAATATACAGGAGGCTCAGTATTTATAATCCACATTTCATGGGCTAGATGAAGAACAGATTTCTTTTGTCAAAGCAAGAAAATATATTTTCTCCACTCACTCAGTTGTCCTAAGTGAGCTAGCTATCAAGTTTGAAGAACTGGACACTATCACAACTTGATGACTGGAGGAATTTTCATCTGTTTATTTTTCTAACTATGCTAAGCTGTTTCTCTGCTCTCTAGCTGCATCTGTTACCTTGTATTCTGTATGTTCCTTATAACAAAGGTAAAGAGCTTCCTTTCTTTGTAGCTTTTTTGAGCATCCCTTAACAATTAAGTGACATATTTGGACAGGTATTACCATTCTTAGTTTCTATATTGTCACGTTTCTGCCCTTCCCTCCTGAAGTGTTGCATTTCCTGGGCAGCTGGTTACCTTTTGTGCCTTACTCAAGTGGTTATTGTGCTCTATCCCATGGTCATTATTTCAGTATATCTTTATGAGTCAAAATCATGTAAAAGGGTAAAATCAGCATTGCCCGATCAGAGAAAGGGCTGCTGTCTCATTAGAGAGAGGTTAACTGGAGTAGTTAAACCTGAGGGTCATTGCGCCTCAAGGCAAGGAGAGAGTTTGGGAAGGAGAATGCTTCGTATAACTTCAGGAATTAAATCCATGCTATTGGTGTCACTCTGCATCACAAATCAGTTGTCTAGCCTATTGAGCCAACATCATCATTGTATCATAGTATATGACCTAAGGCTGTAAATATTTCAGACTCCATTTTAACCCTGATCACTTGAGGCATGACACACGACGAAAGCATAATGCATTTTGTAATCAAATAGCTTAATGCTAGTCCAGACACCCTCAGGCTAAAATTTCTTAAAACATCAGCCAAGTGTCAATTTCAGAGAGTTTCATGAAAGGTTCCTCTGTGAGTTCTAAAGGGTTATCTTACATAATTCTTCATGACCCCTCATTCTAATGGCATTACTTTGGCCCCAGCAGAGGTGGAAATACTTGCCAGAACCTGCCGGGATCCATGCCATAGGCACCATACTAAAAGCCCAGCTGTGCATTAGGTCAGATGCTACCAGTTAGGAATAGTCTTTCAAGGCACACATGGTAGGAGGGAGACACAAATGAAAAGTTTATGATGCCAGATGGGTAACACTTATTGGAAATAGAAGATAATGTTTGTACCCCAGGATCCTGCAGTGAGTCACTCATCTTCTTACTCCCTGAAGCATGTCTGCCATCCACAAGGCAAAAGGCAGGAGTGTGATGAAGTACTCCCCACATGCTTGGATGAGTGCAGATCAAGGGTTGCAAATTGAGTCCATTTGCAAGACAATTTGTACTTAAGTCAGAACACAATGCAGGACAATATAAAGCAGCTGTTTGTAAGTATGGAGAATGTTCATATTTTGGATCTATAAAATTACAACCATGCATGGCATCATGTTCAGAAGTACAAGCATTCGTAAGTTGGATGTTTGTAAATTGTGGACCACCCTGGCACATCAATATATGTAAAGCATTTCAAATGTACCAACCCCTGCAATAGAAGATGCATCTTTCCACATGATGTTCTAACCATTGTTTGGGAGAAGGTGGCAACAGAACTATTTATATTGTGCCGCAAAGATGACATTTCTGTGCTCGATTATTTCTCCAAATTGCCCATTCTCCGCAACTAAGAAACATCAATGCAACCATTAGTGACTCAGCTACTGCTATTTCAGCTTATTTGGTGTTTCAGAATCGATAATATCTGACACTAGACTACAGTTCACTGGCAAACCATTTGAAGACAAGTATACTGAGACAGAATGAGCCATATCATATCGTCACCCCACTAGCAGTCTCAAATCAATGAACATCAAATGTCAAGCAACAATACAAGGCTTTTGCATTACGTTGCTGCATTGTCATGGAACACTAATGGAGAAGGGATTACCATCCCCAGCGCAGCTTGGATGGCAATTGTGAAAGACCTTGTCAAATAACCAATTGTACAATCATTTTCAGACACAAGACCTTGTCCTTTAAATGAGGAGAATGAAAGAGATACACAGCAAATCAGCATGCAGAGGACTACCACAACTGCTGAATTGTCAGAGAGTGCGAGTTAGAGTTACAGTACAAATACTTGGATGGCTGCAAAGATTTGTGAATATGTAACTAGGCCCAGATCATATGAAAGTCATCACTCGTCGTTGTGCTGCATAGCAAAGGAACAGAAGCCACCTCAGCCCAATGTAGGACACACCAATCATGCACAAAGACAGTGAGGAAGAACACCCCAATGAAGCTGAAGACGTGATGATGGTGAGTGACAATTACTAGCAGAAAAACAATCAAATTGTCAACCAATAACAATTGAGAATAGCGTGTATCTCTCCAGACAGGTATACAATCACCAGGTCAGAGCAAGTTGTCAAACTTTCAAAGTATTCCATTGAAGTTAAAATTATTAACCTTATGCAGACTGTTTTTCCTGTTTTTATAATGATCAAATTGACAGCATGTTCCTATGTATATTCATATATATCTGACTGCAATCACTTTTTGTAATCTTTGGAAATGGGGAATATTGTTATATCTCATGGTCAGTGCATCAGTATACAGTTATGAGACATGGTTGTGATATTATCACTGTATTGTAGCATATGAACCTGAAGGTATAAAGGACTCAGATTCCATCTTACCTTGGATTAAATCATGACACGCTGATGAAAGCATAATGCTCTTTGTAACCAAATAGTTTAATGCTACTCCAGAATAGGGTAATATGCTGTGAATCTAAAATTCATATATAACAGTTAACTACAATAAAAGTTCAGTTTATTTCTTCGGTTCCACATTATCCATATCTAGATTCCATTGTTTTCGGAGATAACTTAAGTACCAGATGCTGCACCAGATAAATATATCTTTATGGATGCAAAAAGTCATCCGTCTTCATGTCTGAGAACAGTGAATGCTATCAGGCAATATTATAGCCAGATGTTGCCCTGACTCAAATACCATTAATAAATGTTCAAAGAAAGAATGGCTCAATAATGATGTGGAGGGAAAAACTTGGTCATTTTTGTCTTTCCAAAGTACGATTGATGATTAGATTAGATTAGATTACTTACAGTGTGGAAACAGGCCCTTCGGCCCAACAAGTCCACACCGACCCGCTGAAGCGTAACCCACCCAGACCCATTCTCCTACATTTACCCCTTCACCTAACACTACGGGCAATTTAGCATGGCCAATTCACCTAACCTGCACATTTCTGGATTGTGGGAGGAAACCGGAGCACCCGGAGGAAACCCACGCAGACACGGGGAGAATGTGCAAACTCCACACAGAGAGTCGCCTGAGGCGGGAATTGATCCCGGGTCTCTGGCGCTGTGAGGCAGCAATGCTAACCATTGTGCTACCGTGCCGCCATCAATTGTAATATCTCCATCAGCACTTGGATAAGTTTGGTACAGACAGGGAGTTGGACATGTGATTTTGTGCTTATGCTATAGTAGGCAAGTATTAGAGTTGAGAAATAAATTTAAATGAGTTGGCTGAATGACATGTAATATTCTCAGCACAGGGTGGAAGTCGAGGACTATCCATTACAAGCCTAGTGTGCATGGAAAAATATAGCTTTTCTAAGCTTCACCCTTCTTGAAGCCCAGAAGAGTATTTGGAACTTTTATCAAATACCTGGAGGTGTTTTCAAGCCTTCTTGGTTGAAATTGGTGTTATTTATAAGTAAAAGATATGTAACTGTTGAATATCGTATTTAAAACTGGTGTTTTTCAGTCAGAAAAATGAGGGCTACTTATTACTGATTAGTTTAGTACGTGGCACATGTCTGGGTGTGAACCAGAGTACACCTTAATGTTCTCTCCTGAACAGCGTTATCCCTATATATACACACACACACAGCTGCCAGATTTTGTTTAGAGATCAGTGTTTCTTTTTAATATATAAATCTGTTCGAAAGCACATCTGGAGTGAGGCTGGCCAGACCTTTTCCTAGAATGTAACACAGATGGCACATAGCAATAGCAGGCAACTTGCAAGGCCAGAAATAAACACAGAACCACCACTTTCACTACTGCAGTAGTTCTCAGGGCTCTGTGGTTTGTCAATTAACCCTTGTCCTCCCAGACTGTGCCAGCTTGATAAGAGCCTTTAAATGTACCATTAGGAATGTAAACATGGGAAGAAATGTGGCTGTGTGATGATTCTGGCCATAGAATGGGAAGTGTGAGGAGGTTGGTGTCCTTGTTAATCCATCAAACTACAGTCACCACAATATTCATGTAACTCATGTAACATTATATTGCCAGTAGGCAGAAATGATGGGGTAGATATTCATTGGACAGTAATCTTGTGGAGTGGATTACTAACCTTCATTATTAGAACATCATTCTAGTCAAAACATGTCCAGCTAGTGAAGTCTGGGATCTATACCATTAAATCTAACTGAAAGCAGAAATAGGTTTGGTTAACTGAAAGTCAGGTACTGACACGTTTAGACAATGAAATATCATTTAAAGTACTGTAAGGAAGATGGCATGAGGAAAATTCCTGCCTTTTATGTAACCCATTTGATATTCACTCCATAATGGATCCATTCCATCGGTTTGCAGTTCAGTTGATATAAATAAAAATTTTCAGATTTTATTTCTTGTCACATGTACAAGAATATAAGAGTACAGTGAAAAGTGTACAAAGTTGCCACCCTCCAGCACCACCTTAGAATACATTAGAGTTTAAAAAAAGCAGGAATTAAAGAAACAAAAAAAAGATATATCACAATATCTCTCATCTTTGCAGTGTTTTTACCAACATATTGCTTTTCATTATTTCACTTTCCAGATTGTTGCATTTGAATCTCATTTATTATTTGGACTTGCCTCCTACATTACAAAGCTTATATTCTGTTATGTTTTAACCAGTCTGTTTCTTAACATGCTTTTCAGCCCATCTTGAAAAGATTGGAGAAACACCCACAAACACATATGTGAAAGACAGGATATGAAATCCAGATGATAAAGGGCCTCTGTTGTGAGATTACCTGACTATGTGATTGTAGAGTTGGATAATGGGGACAGCCCTAAACATAAAATGCCCACTGTTTATAGGCCGGGAAGCCATGACTCATTCACTTTCCCTGACAACTCCATCCTTGGTTATCCATAATTAGTTCTTCCTCTTTCTTCTTGAAATCCTCTCTGTCATTATACTCTCACTGACTTTTCCCAAATAATCAGTCCACTGGTGGCTACTTTTATCAACTTCCTTCCCACTCACCGATGTTCCTCTGACTCAGACTTTATAGGCTCTTCCTGAGAATCTGCAATCACCGCCTAACTCCAAAACTTATTCAGGATGTCTCTTCCCTTACAAGCAAGGCCTGTGCAGTCTATGACCTTAATATGTATGACTGCACTGACATTCCTTAATCAATCTTCCTCACTTGCTTTTATCTTTCACATATGCTTAAATCGCCATGGAGGTAATTTATGGCTCTTTTCACCAAACTCACCTTTGCCCGTACTCTTATCTTCTGACACTTTCATACCCTCTTACCCTCACTCCATCTCCCTATCCCAACCCTAACCCGAACTTAACCTTGCTATTTCAATCCCTTTTCTCTACCACCAATCCAGAGTCCACATTAAGTTTCTCATTTCCTTCCTCAGTCTCCCAACTGAGCAACTTCTCATCCTCATTAAATTTAAACAGTAACCTCCCAATTTCTATATCTCTCCTGTGGATTATTTGTATTTATATCCTCTCTCTGTACAAAGTCAATTTGCCTATGTTCTTGGAAATACCCTCGGCCTTGTCATCTCTCTATTCCCTTATGCCCAGTCACAAACAAAGCAATCTCCAATCACTTTCCTGCATGTCTCACCTCCTCGAATTCTCTTTCTCTTGCATTCTCAGAAGGCCTTTTACACAAGTCACTTACAATAGCACTTTCAAAATCAGAATGGCGTAGCATTTGGCTGTCCACTTATCACAATTTTTCTGCAGCTATTAATCTGCTCAATCATAAATATTGATGTATTTGTCCCTGGGGCCAGTGAAACCCATTTGTCTCTCCTTTGAGCTGTCCAACTGTTTCCAGTGATGTCTCGCCTGTGAAGTCACTCAGGCTTTTATCCTTGGTCTCCTCCTGAATGTTGGGCTGAAAATTCCTTCTGGCTACAGCTACCAGGGCCTCCCTATTCCATGCAGTAAATTTGGTGACAAGCCATTGTCTAATGGCTGCAGTGTCTAAATGTAGGACTTCATCTTGGTCTTCTCATCCTCGATATTCTGCTGCGTAACTGTCCTGCAACCACTGACTTCAGAGAAAGGGCACGTCCGCAAATGGTGTGTGGGGCTAGGGTGGCAGTTGCTTGACGGTTTGGGATAGGAGGTAGTTGAAATGAGAAGGTGGGTGAGGGGTGCAGTTTGAAAGATGGGTGAAGAGCTCGGGTGACTGAGAGGCACAGGGTGACAGAGAAGTGGATGAGTGTTCAGGTAGATTGAGGGAGCAGGGGAGTGGAACCTGTGGAGCTGGTGATCGGCCACAGGATGGTGTCGAAGGGTTGGGGTCATGTTTGGGTCGGAGAAGGGTGTGCTGTCAGCTGGGGTCCAGCAGGGTTTGCTTGGCACAGAGTCTGAGAGATCTGGAGTTGGGGTGGGGAAGGTTGTGGGACCTGGCAGCATTGGACTTAGGATGGGATGTCAGGTCAGGGGCCATCAGGGGTTGGGGGCTATAATCGACAACTGGGGGTGGGGAGATGTGCAGCAGTGAGCCAGAATTGTTTAACAGTTAGCCAGCAGTCAGATTTTAATCCTCTAATTTCTTCAAGATTACTATTAAGCTTCTACCAAAATCTCCAACTTCAAGGAACTTCTTTATAGAGTTCCAGATGTTGAGTATTTACCTAAAGGAAATTTTAATTTTTTGGGGCACATTCTGTGGTTTCAGCTGCCTTGGAATTTCAGCGTGGTCCCAATGCACAACTACAAGCTACCGGGCAGTAATGGCCATTGGAAATTCCAGGCCATTAAGTTGGTTCTCCCTTTAATTCAGTATTCAGTGTGCTGGACATCCTTCTGCGACTTAAAGTTAACCTTCCGATTTGCCGAGCTATAATCATTTTCTAAACAGTGCAATCTCCTTTCAGAATAATTGCTTATTATTTTGGTCTGATGGCTTTAAGGCCCAGAATTTCTGCTAGTTTAATATTTCCTTTCAAGCAAATGAAACCTCTCAGAAAGAATAATTTAAAAACCCATTTGCACAGACTCTCACCTTTACAGTTTAAAAAAAAAACTCCTCTTTGTTTCCAAAGTTGTCAATGGCCTCTGCCCTCCCTATTTAACTTTTTCCTTTACTACAGTTTTCTGACACTTGTTCCCTTGTCCAATTCTGGCATATTCCCATTATAATCACCTCAGCACAGGCGGCTGTGTATCCTGGGCTATACATTGTACAATTCATTTGTTAATCTTCAACCTCCCTCTCTTTCTTTAAGATGTCCCTTAAAACCCATCCCTTTGACTATAATCCTGACCGTCTGTTATTTTGCCACATGGTGGATCAGTTTTGCTTGAAGACACTGATGTGATACAGGTGTCAAATGAATGCACACTATTGTTGTGTTGGTGAGAAGATAATTTAAATAGATTTAAATAAAATTTACATCAATAATGATGAGTATGATCAGGCCCTTTTAATTAATCGTTCATTAGTGTTTCATTGACATAAAGATCCTTACAGTTACAAGCCACATCTGTCTGTGAGAACTGAGTTAACAAGCTGGACCAGGTTAAAATCAATGCCAGCATTGCTGCTTGTTATGTCCACCAATTCGGAGACTTTACAACTGTATTAAAAGATACTTACAACCAATAAGTCTTAGTTGGGCATATAGTTATTTCATTCAGCGTACACAGAGAATGTAGGAGAAACTCAGCAGGTCTGGCAGCATTTGTAGAGAGAGAAATAGAGCCAATGTTTTGAGTCTGGCATGACCCTTCTTCAGATCTTCTCTTGCCACAGCTGCTGCCAGACCTGTTGGGTTTCTCCAGCAGTCTCTGGGTTTGTTTTAGATTTACAGCATTGGCAAAATTTTGCTTTTATTTGAGTCAGAGCTTCCCAACTGGGTGTGCATTTTGGAGGTAAGAGAGAAGTGGGTTTGTGCTGAGGTTATGAGGGGTAAAGACAGTCACCGTTGCAGTTTTGCTTAGTAAAAAGAGGCACATTATCAGACAATCTCACCTCTGTATTGGGTGTTTGAATCACTATTGATTTTTAGAGGTGAGTGTTGGTCCAATCCAAGCTGCCTCTGCAGCCAACAGGTATGAGGCAGTTCAGCCCAGGAGCTGCTCAGATAAGACTGAACATTTTAGAAATCAGGAGAACTTCATCTATCTGAGATTGGTCAGAGTGCAAGCAGCTAAGATGAAAGGCATTTCTGCAGTATCTCCTGATTTCCAGGCTGGCATTTTGACAACACAGACGTGTCAAAGGATTGATTACTATTCAAAAATGATCCTGTCAGAGGTGGGAGTAAGTTAACAGGACTTCGCTACTTGAGGCTTCAGCAACTCCAGAAATCGAATGGGAGCCTAAGAAGGTTGCCAAGGAGGACAGTGTTATTTCCCCACTTAAGTACCTCAGTCAGCAGTGTACCATCCCCCTCCGTTCCCAGATCAACAAATTCAATGCACATTGTGACCAAACACTTCTTCTGCGGCCTTTGCCTCCAGGCTTACGCCCACTGTCCAAGGACCCCTTCGCCCATGTCCAACACATCCCATCCACCTGGATACCCTGTGCCGGTCTGTATGTGCCCTCGATCTCTTTATTTCCAACTGCCGCTGGGACATTGACTGCCTCAACCTGGCAACCACCCTCACCCACCCTCACCTCTCATCCTCACAATGTGCAGCCCTCCATTCCCTCCGATCCAACCCCAACCTCACCATCAAGCTAGCAGACAATGGTGGGGGGGGGGGGTGGGTTGCAGTGGTAGTTTGGCGCATTGACCTGAAGCCAGGCACCAACTTGAATACACCTCCGCCTACCGCCCCCTTGACCACAACCTCACCTCCCATCACCAAACCATCATCTCCCAGTTATAGTCAAAGGGATGTGTTTTAAGGGACATCTTAAAGAAAGAGAGGGAGGTTGGGAAAACCTCATCACCTCAGTGGATCTCCTACACACAGCTTCCAACCTCATAGCTTGCACCACCCAGTTCTACCTCTTACCCAAGATCCACAAGCCTGACTACCCTGGCTGACTCATCATCTCAGTCTGCTCCTGCCCCATCAAACTCATCTCCACATACCTCGATACTGTCCAATCCCCCTGGTGCAGGAATTCCCCACATACGTTGGTGCTCTCCACCTCCTCCAAGACTTTTGTTTCCCTGGCCCCCAATGCCTCATCATCACCATAGACATCCAGTCCCTCTACACCTCTATCTGCCATGATGAGGGCCTCCAAGCCCTCCATTTCTTCCTCGCCCGATGTCCCCAGCAGTAACCTTTCATTTGTTTGGCTGAACTGGTGCTCACCCTTAACAATTTCTCTTTTGATTCCTCTCACTTCCTCCAGATGAAAGGGATTGCCATGGGCACCCGCATGGGCCCCAGCTATGTCTGTCTCTTTGTTGGCTACGTGGAACAGTCCATCTTCTGCACTTATACAGGTATCATTCCCCACCTTTTCATCCTCTACATTGATGACTGTATCGGCGCCATCTCGTGCTCTCATGAGAAGGTTGAATAGTTCATCAACTTCACCAACACACATTTCACCCCGACCTTAAGTTCACTTGAACTATCTCAGACACTGCCCTCCCCTTCCTGGTCCTCTCCATCTCCATCAATGGTGACAGACTCAACATTGACATCTTCTACAAATCCATTGATTCCCACAGCTACCTGGACTATACCTCCTCCCACCCTGCCTCATTAAAAATGCAATCCCTTATTCCCAATTCCTCTGCCTCTGGTGCATCTGCTCCCAGGAGGACCAGTTCCACCACAGAACACACCAGATGACCTCCTTCTTCAAAGACCACAATTTCCCCTCCCACGTGGTCAATGATGCCCTCCAGTGAATCTTATCCACTTCCTGCACCTCCACCCTTGAACCCCACCCCTCCAACTGCAATAAGGACAGAACCCCCTTGGTCCTCACCTTCCACCCCATCAACCTCTGTATATATTGCATCATCCTCCGTCATTTCCGCCACCTACAAATGGACCCCACCACCAGAGATCTATTTCCCTCCCCACCACTATCCGCCTTCCATAAAGGCCATTCCGCGGTGGCTCCCTTGTCAGGTCCAAACCCCCCACGAACCAACACTCCCCTCCCTGCATCTTTCCCTGCCACTGTTAAGTCTTGCACAGGTTAAGTCTAACCTACTCCAGGGTGTGCAATAAAATCTCTGAACATGTTGATTTTAGATTAGATTACATTACAGTGTGGAAACAGGCCCTTCAGCCCAACAAGTCCACACTGACCTGCTGAAGCGCAACCCACCCATACCCCTACATTTACCTCTTACCTAACACTACGGGCAATTTAGCATGGCCAATTCACCTGACCTGCACATTTTTGGACTGTGGGAGGAAACCAGAGCACCCGGAGGAAACCCACACAGACACAGGGAGAACGTGCAAACTCCACACAGTCAGTCGCCTGAGGCGGGAATTGAACCCAGGTCTCCGGCGCTGTGAGGCAGCAGTGCCACCGTGCCGCCCACTAAAATATGTATACATTTAGCGGCATGGTGCCTCAGGGGTTAGTGCTGCTGCTTCACAGCGCCAGGGACCTGGCATCAATTCCAGCCTCAGGTGAGTGTCTGTGTGGAATTTGTACATTTTCCCTGTGTCTGTGCGGGTTTCCTCTTTGTGCTCCGGTTTCCTCCCACAGTCCAATGATGTGCAGGTTAGTTGAATTGGCCATACTAAATTGCCCACAGTGTTCAGGGATGTGTAGGCTAGGTGCATTAGTCAGGGGCAAATGTAGCGTAATATGTTAGGGGGAATGGGTGTGGGTCGGCTACTCTTCATAAAGTTGGTGTGGACTTGTTGGGCCGAATGGCCTGTTTCCATACTGTAGGGATTCTATGAAATCTATGATATCATTGAATGGCCTAGAAGATTTGATGGGCTGGATGGCCTACTTCTACTTCTACTTCTGATAGGTTAATGGCCTCCCTCCTGTCTGATGAAATGACCCTCTACCACCAAACGTTCTAGAGGAGAGTACATTAAAATCCACTTATGGTGTCAGGGCTGATTCTCTTCCTGTAAATCTTGATTGGAGGACTTATCTTATTTGAGTGACTCTTTGTTCTTCCTACCCTTCATCTGTTCTCTCCTAAGGCTGGTGCTGTTATAGCAAAGATGTTGTGACGCTTGAAAGCATTCAGAAGAGATTTACAAGGATGTTGCCAGGGTTGGAGAGTTTGAGCTATAGGGCGAGGCTGAATAGGCTGAGGCTATTTTCCCTGGAGTGTTGGAGGCTGAGGGATGACCTTTTAGAGGTTTATAAAATCATGAAGGGCATGGATAGGGTGAATTGTCAAAGTTGTTTCCCCAGGGTAGTGGAGCCAAAAATAGAGGGCACAGGTTTAAGATGTGAGGGGAAAGATTTAAAAGGGTCCTGAGGTGCAACTTTTTCACGCAGTGGGTGGTGTGTGTGTGGAATGAATCGTCAGAGGACGTGGTGGAGGCTGGTACAATAATAACATTTAAAAAGCATCTGGATGGGTTTATAAAGAGGAAGGGTTTAGAGGGATATGGGCCAAATGGTGACAAATGGGATTAGATTAATTGAGGATATCTGGTCGGCATAGACCAGTTATTGAGTCATAGAGTCATAGAGTCACAGAGATGTATAGCATGGAAACAAACCCTTCAGTTCAACTCGTCCAGGACAGCTAGATATCCTAAAAAAATCTAGTTCCATTTGCCAGCATTTGGCCCAAATCCCTCTAAAACCTTCCTTTTCATATACCCATCCGGATGCCTTTTAAATGTTGTAATTGTACCAGGCTCCACCACTTCCTCTGGCAGCTCATTCCATTCACGCAGCACTCTCTGCTTGAAAACGTTGCCAATTAGGTCCCTTTTCTATCTTTCCCCTCTCACCTTAAACCTATGCCTCTAGTTCTGGTCTTCCAATGCCAGTAAAAGACTTTGTCTTTTTATCTTATCCATGCCCCTCATGATTTTATAAACCTCTATAAGGTCACCCCTCAGCCTGATGCTCCAGGGAAAACAGCCCCAGCCCATTCAGTTGCTCCCAATAGCTCAAATCCTCCAACCCTGGTAACATCCTTGAAAATCTTCTCTGAACCCTTTCAAGTTTCACAACATCCTTCTGATAGGAAGGAGACCTGAATTCCACACAATATTCCAAAAGTGACCTAATGTACATCCTGTGCAGCTGCAACATGACCTCCCAGCTCCTATACTCAATGCTCTGACCAACAAAGGAAAGCATACCAAATGCCTTCTTCACTATCCTATCTACCTGCGACTCTACTTTCAAGGGACTATGAACCTGCATTCCAAAGTCTCTTTGTTCAGCAATACTTCCTAGGCCTTACCATTAAGTGTATAAGTCCTGCTCTGACTTGCTTCTCCAAAATGCAGCATCTTCCATTTATCTAAATTTGGACCAAGTTTCTACACTGTACAACTCTATGACTCTATAATGGTGTTGCTGTGTCTCCATTGACCCTGTCCAGAGGTCTGAGGTAGAACTGTATAAATTGCTTCCAATGCACAGTGAAGGCTGACAGCAAGGCTACTCAGATTCAGGTAAATCAGATATTTTCCAAATCAACCTGTTCAGAATTGTTATTACAAACATTTGAACGTAAGAACATAGGAACTAAGAGCAGGAGTAGGCCATCTGAATCTTTGAGCCTGCTCCGCCATTCAATAAGATAATGGCGGATCTTTTGGTGGCCTCAGCTTCACTTACCCACCCTTTCACCATAACCCCTAATACCTTAACTGTTCAAAAGAAATCTGTCTTATTTAAAATGTTTACTGGAATAGCCTCAACTACTTCACTGAGCAGGGAATTCCATGGATTCACGATCCTCTGGGTGAAGAAGTTCCTTCTCAATTCAGTCTGATAGGACTCAGTTCAAGCAGGTGGGACTTGACATGGGCCTCCTTGTCCAGAGGTTGGGGCTTTACCACTGTGCCATATAAGCCCTTGTAAAGCAAGGAAATCAAGCTCTCAGTCAAAGACCTGGTAACACAAATCTTTCCCTTATGCCAGCCATCAGTTTTACTCTTTGAAGGAATTTCAGACCGTCAGTTTCACAGAGTGAGCATTCCCAGTGTGTTCCCACTAAGTGGTCTGTGGTGAGCTCCACATAGCCCTGGGAACTCATGCGCTGGCTGTTAAAGCCAGGGTTCTGACTTAAATTCTCCATTGTGGTTGCTGCTGCCATAAATATTCAAATTATTACACCATCAGTATGGGTTTCCAGAAAGTCCCCTCCCCAAATGAGGCCTTGTTAGACCAGGAAGTGAACTGGAATACATTGGTTTTCTGACTCAATGCCACTTTGTAGGGCTTCCCTGCAGTCTCTTGTCCTGCTGTCCACATCCTCACTCTTCAACCTGCCCTTTGGCAGTTAAAATACAAGTTATGAAGGAAAAGACAGCAACTTCTCTCTGTGTAAGAAATGGGAGCTTCCTGGAATATTTATGTAGGTGAAGGCTAAGTGGCATTATTGCTAGATTATTAATCCAGAGACCCAGGCAACATTCTGGGGACATAAGTTTACATCTTGCCATGGCAGATAGTGGAATTTGAGTTCAATAAAAATCTCAAATTAAGAATCTATAAATGACCATGAAGCCATTGTTAATTGTCGGAAAAATACATCTGATCCACTAATGTCCTTTAGGGAAGGAAACTGTTGTCCTTACCTGGTCTGTGACTCCAGACCCTTAGCAATGTAGTCGATTGCCTTCTGGGAAATTGGGGATGTGCAGCAAATGCTGGTCTAGCCAATGACATCCATATTCCATGTCTAATTTTAAAAAAATTCAAATCCACTTCAACCGTGACCAGGATCCCATTCCACAATGAACAATAAACAGTAACTCCTGATATCATCATTAAAACTGTTTGGATTTGGTTAATTTTTCTTTATTGTGAGCAAATAAAAATAAACCAGACCATTTTATTGCACAGCTTAACTTTGACATGTTAAGAGACACATTGCCGGGGAGACATAAGTGAAAAGGATCCTCTGGGAGCAAATCCACAGCTCCGTAACATATTTTTGAAAATACTTAGCAGAGGTTGAGGGGAAAGAAAATGACAGCTCATGATTGGTGTCTAAACAGAACATTTTTACTGACACAATGATGAGGAGTAGACATGCTCGATGGAATTTGCCCTTGATATGAGACACCCTTGTGCTCCCACTCCGTGCTTACAAATTAGCAATGTGTTGGAGAACTTCTGCTACAGATGTTTAAAAACATACTTCTGCTGTTTCTTCCCAAACGCATACTTATGATCTCCTGTCAAATACTCCCATTAACATGACTGGCAAATGTCACGTGTGGCTCAGCACTCTTGTCTCAGGGTCAGAGTTGAGGCTTCAGCTAACCATTCCAGAGACTTGGAGACAGCAATGAAGTTGAACTCCCCAGTGCAGTGCTTGAGACAAAGGTTTCAGGAAACTTCTACTCATTGTTTGCATACCCATTCATGGCTAGTTGGGTCAATCTGTGACCGATAGATTCTTACTTGCAGTTAGGGTAGACCACTTTTGCTTTCCTTTCTTTTTCTGCGCAAGGTGTTTTAAGGTGGAATACAGTTTGCACAAACTTACCCCGGTCTCTCTGAACCAGGAACTCAACTGTCATGTACCATTGAACCAGACTGACGACAGCAAGCCTGCAGCTGTAGTTTTGGATTCAAAGATTGTCTCACCCACTGACCAAAGCTTGAAGGGATTCTCTCACTCAATATTTTCTTGCTGTTTTATCCATAACTGGTGTATCA
Source organism: Chiloscyllium plagiosum (assembly GCF_004010195.1). Classification (NCBI taxonomy): domain Eukaryota; kingdom Metazoa; phylum Chordata; class Chondrichthyes; order Orectolobiformes; family Hemiscylliidae; genus Chiloscyllium; species Chiloscyllium plagiosum. The sequence goes on from NC_057729.1 coordinate 46,171,549, forward strand.
GTAACTGTCATCCATAGAATGGGCACTGCTGTCTCATAGTGCCAGGTTCGATTCCGGCTCCAGACGACTGTCTGAATGGAGTTTGCATTCTCTTCCCAAGTGTGTGTGTGTTTCCTCCGGATGCTCCAGTTTCCTTTCACAGTCCAAAGATGAGCTGGTGGGGTGGAATGGCCATGCTAAATTGCTCCATAGTCTTCAGGGATGTGCAGGCCTGGTGGATGCAGGGTTTTGCTGCGTGGGTGAGTTGAGTTGGGATGGTCTTTGGAGGGTTGGTGTGGACCTGATGGGCCAAATGGCCTACTTCATACTTTAAGAATTCTATGAACATGGTGTGGTATACCTTTGGTTCAGAGTGTGTGGGTGATCATTTAGGCTGTTTGGAATCTTCTGCTCCGGCCATTTTCTTTGTCAAGAAGGTTTCCTCCCTGCTGGTGCCATGTCCATAATTTGTCCCTTTGCTATGTTCCACCTGTCAACTGAGATAGTATGTCAGTATGTGGTGCTTAGGGCCAGCAGTGAGACTTAGGGGTCGATGAGGACCACTGATTACATTCCATCCTATAAGAAGGATGCAACTGAGTGAAGGTATAAAGGTACTATCTCTATCTCAGCCCTCCACATACCCCATAGAGTGTTGAGGGTGTGACACACCAATGATAGTTCTGCCTTCCAAAAGAGGTGGTAAAACAGGGAGACATGAAAAATCCCAATGACGCTATATGGAAGAAGAGCAGGGAGAGCTATGCATGATGTCATTTCTCATATGTGGTCCCCAATCAACATTACAATAGCAGATAAGCCAACCATTATTATCTTGCCAGTTGGGACCTTGCTGTGCACAAATTAGTTGCCACTGTTTCCTACACCACTACAGTGACCATATTTTAAAAATACTTCATTGGCTGCAATAAATATTTTGGAATGCCTTGTGTTTTGCACTATAGAACAGCAATACAGCAAAGGCTCCATTTAACATAGCATGCATCACATTTTCTGAACAGACTTCAACTGAGTTAATATTAACAGTTCAACATAACTCAGGCAGCTTGGTCTTGGTCAAAGTTGCATGCTGTAAGTAATGTTCAATTCTACTTTTCTGGCTCTAATCCCAATAATATACAGGTTATAAGCACGTTAGTCTCAGAAGGTGGAACAGCTATGTGGACTGTTTGCCATGTTTCTATCACTGAGGTCCTTTTCAAACCCCAATCTCATTCTTAATTGAAGCTTGTGGTCTTCCAACCCCCTTTCACCTCAGATCAAAGCCTGTATCTGTACCCCCTCATCTACTTCTCTCTCATCCAGAGCTCATTTCATTGCAAATCCTTCCCACTTGGACATGTAACTCATCAAACTCATCCTTGTCAAAATCTGTAATCCAAAATGCCTTTAATGTTGAAATCTTGAATGTATTTCAAACTGGTCCTATTAAAAAGAATTTCTCCTGCAGCCTAATCCATTCTTCTTGATTGAAGTCTGCCACACGTCATGTTTCCCCTGACTATGAGACCATCCGGTTTTATAATAATCCAGGCTTGTAGCCAGTAATGCTTGCCTGACTGGGTAATCAAATGTGTCATAATTTATCCATGGTCTGTAGATCATTTATGACTCTATATCCTCCCTATGAAACAAAGCATTTATCTTACCTTTGACCTGTAACCTTTTATACCTTCCCTGCTCAAGATACAACTACGTCTAACTCAAGTTTGACTTCTATGATAAACAATTTTCTTGAAGGCTTTCTCTCCCTTAAGTGATTGTTGCAGCCCTTGTGCAGAGCATCAGTCAACTCCTACACAATCTAATCAGGAATGTTACCTAATGCCAGTTGAGAAATTAAGCACAGAGGAGTCACTTATCAGGGTTAACTAAAGGCTTTTGGCTGTCAGTTCTTTGGCCCCAGTGAACTGACCATGATTGTCCGTGACAGTATTATGATTAATGATAATGAATAATCATATAGTCTGAGGAAAACAGCAGAGAAAGTATATGTGTTCAATGCTATAAGCAAGTTCTGCTTAAAATCAAGTTTGAAGTGTTTTGAAATTATACTTCATTCCTCTCCATGAAATTAAATTCCTGGAACAAGGATGTGTACTCATGTTGATATATTTTTAAAAAAAACTATGGACAATCAAGCCAATTCTGAAAAAGAACAATTAGTCTCAATATTTATGAATAAGATTGTTTTTGAATTTTCACAACCCTTTCACAACATAACAATGCATGTACAGAGGCAAGGCTTACTCTGGCATATCCAGTACAAAAAAAGTACACCAGGAACATGGGATTTGTGCTTTGAATAAACCTGTGTAAGGACATTTGGGAGTGGCTCTAGTCAGAACTTTGGGCTGAATTTGTTTCCACTTTAAATTTGATTATTGGAGATTAATAGAACTCAAGTTAACTCACAGCAAAGTACAAATTTTATAAGTATAAACAAGTACAATGGATCCCAGTCCTTTGCACATCTGGAACCCAGACAACTATTTTGTTTTTTTTTTAAACTGATATTAGTGACATTCTCAAAACATGTTTTGCATCATGATGTACATTCTCAGAACCAGCACCACTAATACACATGCTCAAAGCAGGGCAAGGCTTCCAAAATCAAGATTCAACATAATAACAGTTCCTGGAGTTATTATAACACTGAAGGCAGACATTCAGTCCCTTATCAAGAGTGTGTGCTGGAAAAGCACAGCAGGTCAGGCAGCATCCGAGGAGCAGGAGAACTGATGTTTTGGGCATAAGCCCTTCATCAGGAATGAGCCTTGTGGGCCGGGGGTGCTGAGAGATAAATGTTAGGTGGGGCAGGGCTGGGGGAAAATAGCTGGAAATGCAATAGGTAGATGAAAGTGGGCGAGAACGTGGTACGTTGGAGAGGAGGGGGGAGCGGATCAATGGGAAAGACGATGGACAAGTCAAGAGGGCGGTGCTGAGGTGGAAGCTTGGCTCTGGGATAAGGTGGGAAGAGGGGAAATGAGGAATCTGGTGAAATCCACATTGATCCCATGTGATTGCAGGGTCCCAAGGTGGAAGATTAGGCGTTCTTCCTCCAGCCATCAGGTGGTTACGGTTTGGCGATGGACGAGATCCATGCCCTGCATGTCCTGGGTGGAGTGGGAGGAGGAGTTGAAGTGTTCAGCCATGGAGCGGTGGGTGTGGTTGGTGCGGGTGTCCCAGAGATGTTTTCTGAAATGATCTGCAAGTTGGTGTTCTGTCTCCTTGATGTAGAGGAGACCACATCGGGTCTAATGGATACAGTAGATGACATTTGTGGAAGTACAGGTGAATTTCTGTTGGATGTGGAAGGATCCTTTGGGTCCTTGGATGGAGGTGAGGGGTGAGGTGTGAGCGCACATTTTGCAATTCCTGCGGTAGCAGGGCAAGGTGCAGGGAGTGGAGTGTGGGCTGGTAGGGGCGTGGATCTGACAAGGGAATCACCGAGGGAATGGTGCTCTGAAATGCTAATGGGTGGGAAGGGAAATATATCCCTCATGATGGGTTCTGTTGGTAGGTGGCCGAAATGGTGGAGGTTGATACAATGTATCTGAAGGTTGGTGGGGTGGTTGATAAGGACCAGGGGCATTCTGTCCTTTTTGAGTTAGAGGGGTGGGGTTCAAGGGCGAAGGTGCAGGAAGTGGAGGAGATGAGCTGGAAGGCGTCATTGACCATGTGGGAGAGGAAATTGCGATGTTTTGTAGGAGGCCATCTGAGATTTTCTATGGTGAAATTGGTCATCCTAGGAACAGATGTGGTGAAGGCAGAGGAATTGGGAATAAGGGATACTGTTTCTACAGGAGGCAGATGGGAGGAGGTGTAGTCTAGGCAGTTGTGGGAGTCGGTGGTGTTGTAATGGATATATGTGGTTAGTTGGCTGCCGGAGATGGAGATGGAATGGTCCAGGAAGAGAAGGGAGGTGTCCGAGATGGTCCAGGTGAATTTGAGGTTGAGGTGAAAGGTGTTAGTGAAGTTGATGAACTGTACAATCTCCTCGTAGGAGAACGAGGTGGCGCTGATACAGTCATTGATGTAGCGGAGGAAAAGGTGGGGAATGATGCCGGCGTAGTGGTGGAAGGTGGATTGTTCCACATACCCAACAAAGAGGTAGGTACAGCTGGGGCCCATGCGAGTCCCTTGTGTCCAAGACTGCACTCTGTAGTGCGATTCAGTTGGTCACATTCCCCTGGCTCTATCCTTCATATGTTTGCCCAATTTTCTTTTTGAAAGCATTGATTGCTTCAGCTTATCACCTTCATAGGTAAGCACAACATTCCCAGCCATTATCAGTGACTGCACAAATAAGGTACTTCACATTCTCCCAATGTCTCTTACAAAGATTTTAAATCTGTGTCCTCTACTCCTTTGTGCCTTCAGCTGATGGGAACATATTTTCTGAACCTAATTATTGAGTAGAATCATTGAATCCCTACAGTGTGAAAACAGGCCATTCATTCTATCAAGTCCACCCTGACCATCTGAAGGGCATCCTATTCAGACGCAACCCCTACCCTATACCCTTTGCACTTCCCATTGCTAATCCACCTCGTCTGCACATCCATGGATACAATGGGCAATTTAGCGTAGCCATCCTTTCTAACCTGCCCAGCTTCGGACTGAAGGAGGAAACCCATGCAGATACGGGGAGAATGTATAAACTTCACACATACAATCGCAAGAGGGTGGATTTGAACCTGGATCCCTGGTGCTGTGAGGCAGCAGTGCTAACCACTGAGCCATTGTGCTGTTCCAAACCTGTTGTAATCTTGTGCAACTCTACTTTTAATGATCATTTCATATTTAATAGCCTTTGTGCACCTAAGTTTGATGTGTTGTGGATAACTATTTGGATTGTTTTTTTTAAAGAGGAAAATAATTCTTTAACAAAGGATTTCTTGAGAGTAACATGTTTTAGGGTAATTTATCATTTACTGCATGCCCCTAGCCTGGGACTATGATTGTCGGGTTGCAGCTTAGATTTGTTAGTTGATGCTGATCCTGGAGAAAGAAAGCAGCTTCTCAGCCTAGCTCCTCTCTCCCTGGAAATCCTCTTGTTGTAAGTCCAATTTGGTATGGAGAGGCCCTGCTCCAGTCTGAATCCTGATTGTTGTTCTGAACAGCATTCAGAAGCATTCTTGCTGAGCTAGATGTGTTGATAAAGATACCAGTGGCATCTACTGTGTTTAGAGTTTGGTGCTGGAAAAGTAGCATCCGAGGAGCAGGAGAATTGATGTTTCGAGCAAAAGCCTGAATTCTTATGTCCGAAACGTCGATTCTCCTGCTCCTCAGATACTGCCTGACCTGCTGTGCTTTTCCAGCACCACGCTCTTGACTCTGATTTCCAGCATCTGCAGTCCTCACTTTCTCCACATCTACTGGACTGGGTGAATTATATTGCTGTTGGATCCAAAGAAAGGGAATTAATGGAATGCTTACAGGATGGCTTTTTGGAAAAGCTTGTGATGGAGCCCAGGGAGCAGGCTATTCTGGACTTCGTGCTATGTAACGAGCCAGACTTTATAAAAGATCTTAAAGTCAGAGAACACTTAGGAGGCAGTGATTATAATATGGTAGAGTTCAGCCTGCAGTTTGAAAGACAGAAGGCAAAATTGGATGTAATGGTGTCACAATTAAATGAAGGTAATTACAAGGGCATGAGAGAGGAACTGATGAAAATTGACTGGAAGCAGAGCCTAGTGGAGAAGACAGTAGAGCAACAATGACAGAAGTGTCTGGGTGTAATTGAGGACATAGTATAGAGGTACATCCCAAAGAAAAGAAAGATTACTGGGGGGATTAGACAACCATGGCTGACGAAGGAACTTAGGAAATGTATCACAGAAAAAGAGAGAGCCTATAAAGTGGCCAAGAGCACTGTGAAATCAGAAGTTTGGGAAGACTACAAAACCAAACAGATGATAACAAAGAGAGAAATAAGGTAGGAGAGAATCAAATATGAAGGTAAGCTAACTAGTAATATTAGAAATGATAGTAAAAGTTTCTTTCAATACATAAGAAACAAACGAGAGGCAAAAGTAGAGATTGGGCCGTTCCAAATTGATGCTGGAAGGTTAGTGATGGGAGATAAGGAAATAGCTGAAAAACTTAATAAATGCTTTGTGTCAATCTTCACAGTGGAAGACATGAGTAATATCCCAACAATTAAGGAGAGTTAAGGGGCAGAGTTGAGTATGGTGGCCATTACAAAGGAGAAAGCTAAAAGGTCTAAAAACTGATAAATCTCCTGGCCCAGATGGGCTACTCACTAGAGTTCTGAGGGACGTGGCTGAATTAATAGCGGAGGCGTTGGTTGTAATCTTTCAAAAATTGTTTGAGTCAGGGAAAGTTCCAGATGATTGGAAAATCGCTGTTCTAACCCCCTTGTTCAAGAAAGGATCAAGACAAAAGATGGAAAATTATAGGCCGATTAGCCTAACCTCAGTTGTTAGTAAAATTCTAGAATCCATTGTTAAGGATGAGAAATCTAAATTCTTGAAAATGCAGTGTCAAATTAGAACAAGTCAGCATGGATTTAATAAGGGGTAAGGGCAGGCCATGCCTGACAAACCTGTTAGAATTCTTTGAAGAAGTAACAAGTTGGTTAGACCAGGGAAACCCAGTGGATGTTATCTATCTAAACTGTTCACTTTATAAATAAATCTGGGTGAAGAAACTGGGGGCATTCTGACAAAGTTTGCCGATGATACAAAGTTTAGTGGACAGGCAGGTAGTTCTAGGAAGGTGAGGAGGCTACAGAAAGATTTAGACAGTTTAGGAGAGCGGTCCAAGAAATGGCTGATGAAATTCAATGTGAGCAAATGCGAGGTCTTGCTCTTAGGAAAAAGGAACACAGGCATGGACTATTTTCTAAATGGTGAGAAAATTCATAAAGCCAAAGTACAAAGAGATCTGGGAATGCCAGTCCAGGATTCTCTAAATTGGTTAAGAAAGTAAATATAATATTGTCATTTATTTCAAGAGGGTTGGAATGTAAAAGCAACAATGTGTTTCTGAGACTTTATAAAGCTCTAGTTAGGTCCCATTTAGAATACTGTGTCCAGTCTTGGGTCCCACACCTCAGGAAGGACATACTGGTGTTGGAGTGTATCCAGCGGAGATTCACACGGATGATCCCTGGAATGATAGGCCTAACATACGATGAACGGCTGAGGATCCTGGGATTGTATTCATTACAATTCAGAAGGTTGGGGGAGATCTAATAGAAACTTACAAGATAATGCATGGCTTAGAAAGGGTGGATGCTGGGAAATTGTTTCCGTCAGGTGGGGATACTAGACTCGTGGGCACAGACTTAGAATTAGAGGGGGTCAATTTAGAACAGAAATGAGGAGACATTTCTTCAGCCAGAGAGTGGTGGGCATGTGGAATTCAGTGCCATGGAGCGCAGTGGAGGCTGGGATGTTAAATGTCTTCAAGGCAGAGATTGATAAAGACTTAATCTCGCAAGGACTTAAGGGATATGGGGAGAGTTCGAATAAGTGGTGTTGAAATGCCCATCAGCCATGACTGAATGGTGGAGTGGACTCGATGGGCTGAATGGCCTTACTTCCACTCCTATCTCTTTTGGTCTTATGGCCTTACTGTGTTTGGTTACATCCACCTTTGAGCCCGAGAAAGTCAGATTGATTGCCATCTGAACACTTAACAAATTATCTTTCTTGTTACCTTCAAGAATTAAAACTTATTGGTTTCTATGGTTCTAAGCACCTAACCCCTTGAACCCATCGAGTAAATCTCCTCTGCATCCTCTGAAAGATGCTCACAGCTTTCCTGAAGTGTACTGACCAGAACTGGACGCAATATGCCATGGGAAGCCAAACCAAAGCTTTGACCCAGTAAGCTTTTTTGATTTCTCTCTCCAAATGCTGCCAGACCTGCTGAGGTTTTCCAGCAATTTCTGTTTTTGTTTCCAGCATTCTTTCGGTTTGTTCTGTCATGTTCTTTTGAGGGATTTTGTTTTTGATTTGAAATTTGGATCATGATGTTATTGCTGGGGAATATAATCAAAATATATTGTATCTCACTGGAGAGGCAGAAAAGCAACTTGTTAACTCTTACCTGTCGAATTAATTTGAGACCTGCACTGCTATGACTGTTGTTGTACTAGTTAATGTCTAATTCTCAGGTGGTGTTGGATCAGGTTCCATTATTAGTATGTGATGTTTTCCCTGAGCAACACAGCATTCTGTACTGAGAAGTATTTTTAAATAATTCCAATATGGAAAGATAATCTTTAAAAGTGGGACTAAGGTATAATTTCAGTATGAAACTTTAGCTTCAGCCATTGCTCTAAGAAGGAAATGCCAATAAAATCTAAATCAATTTCAGTGATACTTTAGAAAAACAATTTGTGATGAATCATCCAATTGTCATTTTACTATTGCACTTGTAAATAGTAAAATTCAAATACAATCTGGCACCCCACCTCAGTGTCCATTTTCATCCACACATTGTCTGAACTGCATCTGTTACATTAAATAATAAGTCAAGGAAGGAATTAATGGCTTTAATTTTGGTGTCAAGGTTCAGCTGGCATTCATAAACTGTGAAAGCAAAGACCTGCCTAGAATCCCTTGATTGAATTACAACCTTGTAACTCCCCCTTCAGTATCCATTATTCGGCATCTTCTCTATTACAGTTTAATTATTTCAATTGAAATTACTTGGTACGTTTTCCAAGCCGATGATTCCAGAAACCCCCATGGCCATTACTATTAAAGCAGTTCAGCTCCACAGGGCTCATGCTTCCCTGATGCTGCAGTTCACATGATGAATCTCACCTAATTAAAATCAGACTTTGTTCAGCAGCATTTGATCTCACCTTGAAGTATTGGCAACAAACCATAACCTACATCTGGGGCATGGGTAAATGTATCTCCAGTTCTCTGCTGCTCAGAATCATTAAAACAGGCCTCTGTCATTGTAGCAAGGTCACGTGTCCCTCCTGAGTTATGGTTTATCATCACAGAGCCCCTCTATTTTTCATTTCCTTTTTCTAGGACTAGGAACAGGAGGTTTAGAATAAAAGGTCAGAAATTTATTGATTGAAGAGAATTTCCTTCATCAAAAGATTGTGAATTTTTGAAATTCGCCATCCTGGAATGTTATGGATTCTCAGGCATTCAGAACATTCAAGATTGGGATCATTGGATACAAAGGGATTTAAAAAGAATGGGGATAGTGCAGAAGTGTGGAACTGAGGTTGAGGATCAGCCATCATCTTACTGAATGGAGCAAATGTGGAAGACAGGTTGGCCTAATCCTGCATTTTCTTATTAACTCTTGCCTAAATGAAGGAATGTTTGGCTTTCTTGCGTGATTAGGACTGCAGATGCTGGAGGTCAGAGTCGAAGAGTTTAGTGCTGGCAAAGCACAGCCGGTCAGGCAGCATCCGAGGAACAGGAGAATCCTGACAAAGGGCTTATGCCGGTAATGTCAATTCTCCTGCTCCTCAGATGCTGTCTGACTGGCTGTGCTTTTCCAGCACCACACTCTTCGATATAAGCGATAGCGTGGATAGAGAAAATTGATTTCTGCTAATTGGGAATTTGAGAAAATAAGCCAAATATTTGAGTCAAATATTTCACGAGTGGAGTTGAGAAACATTTCCATATATTACAGACATTAAATGTTTGGAATTCTCTTTTCGAAATGGGATTTAATGCTAATTTTAACTTGTTAATTTTAAACTGAGATTTTTTTTGTTAAATTACTGAGGGATATGGGCAAATGCAGAAAAGAGTGTATGTAATTCGGTCTCAAATTAACCATGGTCTTATATAGGATGGAGCCATGCTTGAAAGTTCCTGTTCTTATTCCTGTCTGCTTACCATGAGCACCTATTAATCTCCACATTCTTATAGGCCTTACCATTAAAAGTGTATACACCTCGTAGTTTTCCGTTCAAGCCTAAATAGCCATAAGTAAAACACAAGTGCCATTTATTTTACTGTTGTCCTATGGCAACTTACATAGAATGGTAGTTTTTATCATTGTAATACAATGTGTTTATTTGAGCAGTAGATTACATGACTAGCATGGGTTACCACAATGCGCCACTCCTGTCACAGAACTTGCATACAGAGGCTGGAAATTCTTAGTGATCAAAATCCAAATGAAGTTTCTAAACCAGATCCACGATGTGAAGGTACGTCAATGCAGGTATGTAAGGTTTGCTGGCTTCCAGGTCGGTTTGAAATTTCAGAAATCTGTATGTCCACATAGTTATGTTTGAAATGCTGTTGCTAACTATCTATACTATCTGGATTGAAAAACAAAATGGCACCTGTGTACAAGATGAAGAAACTATTTCAGAAAGGTGTTTGCCTTGTTCCACTGTAGTTGCTGGTTCCAGTTTGTTGACTGAATGTAAATTAGAATAAGCTGCTTGTACTTGTTCATCACTCACTTTTGGGGATATATTTGAGGTAATCAGGGTGGCTAACTCAGTAACTTTTAGGTATTTTCCTTAAGGATGCAGAACAGTTTTAAAATGTGATAATTTTTAGTTATTGTTCTTTGGCATGGGATATTTTGGAGATAGGACTTTTGTTTATATAAATAAAGGGTATTTTGCAATCATGTTAATGCTTTGCACTCTGCACCCCAACAAGAATGCATTGTGTCACATTACTCAGTAATGACTTTATGATATACTGTGTAACCCAGTAATATGACAATGAGCATTTCATGCTGTATTACAGGATAGCGCATGCTTCAAAAATTCACAGTTACCCAAATGTTTATCGTCTGGATAATAGATATTGTTGTGAGGGTATTGTAAACCAATCACTATAATGCCATCAGATATCCATGTCATTATAAGTGCATCTTGGGTGCTCTCTAGAACATATGAGGGCCAGGGCTGTGGAAACTTTGGTGTTGGAAGACTTTCCCAGAAGGTTTGCTGCTTCTGATCATTAGGTCCTGGGGGAGAACCAATTGAAAATAAATTGCTGGGGGTAATTCTAAGATGTGACGGCTAGTCTGGAGACCTACTTCTAACCATCAGTGCACTCATGCTGAATTTCTCTTCACTATTCATTTCACAAGAGATTATAAATGTTTTGTAAATGGCTGCCCCTCTACAACATCATGGGAAATAATCAGGGAGATCGTAAGGGAGATTTTTACCTTCTCAGGATCCATCAGGTATTTGCTGCAACCCCACTTCTAGATGGACAGCCAATGTCTCTGGACCCATTTGATTCCTATTTCAATGATGTTCAATTACACTCACTCCCCACCATACTTCCAGGGGAGGTTCAGGAACATTGATTCTGCTTTCTGTGCATGCAAATGCTTAGTCTCAGAGTCTACTCCAACTGAACCTCTCCAGGTTTCTGCCATTTAACAGGAGTCCCAAAGTAGATATCAGAAAATGAGAACGTATTAAGGTTGATATTTTTCTCTTCTGTGCCTTTCATCTATTTTAGCCTGTTTGAGACTCTCAGCAGTGTCCATAGCAAAAAATGTGCAGCTGGAGTGATGGTAGATAGCTGGTGCTGTATAAAGGTGTAAGGGTCAGAAAGGGTTGATAATGAGAATACTGTTTTAAAAAGCATCCACTATGCTGGCAGTGTATGGATTTGGAAGGGGAATAGCTCAGGATCTCAAAGGAGAAGAATGAGTATCTAAGTTCTCCTCAAAGTCCATGTAACAATGCTATGTCACTGTAATTTGTATTGAGCTGCTAACTTACAGTGAGCTACATCTTATTCAAGTCAAGAGTCCCTTCTCAATAGACTATCAAACTGTTTTCCACTACCACATTAGGACAAGTGATTCATATAGTTCAACAACTTACCTACCTTATGAAGATCAATGGTGCAGATATACTCCAATTGCATGGGGTCAATAATGAGGATTAAATATGTGAATGACATTGCAGATTCAAATCTTTGTCAAATTTATTACAATTGGAGGAATATTTACTTGAGAGAAAGCCATAGACATTGTGAATAAAGCTAAAGTCTAGAAACAGTGCACATCAATTTTAAGAGGAGAAGATCACCTGGTCACAGGAAATCTGCAGAATGTATTCAATTCTTAATGTACAAAACCACAAAAGACTTGTGTGAAACCAATACAGTGAGAAAGACAGATACCAAATACTAATGATTTTTTTCAGTGCGATGGAGTAAAGAAACATAACAGAAACAGGCTGTATACAGTTATTAAAATTATATTTTTCTATAATATCATGGGACACTTTCAGAAAATGTGCCAAAGTAGGATATAGAAAGCCAAGAAGTTATAGATACTTTTGCAAAGAGATTCATGAGATAGAGCAGTCTTCCAGAAAAGCAAAAGGTAAACTGTTCCTAGGGAAATACGTGACCCAGACCGAGTATTTTAGCAAGATTTGAAGATACTTGTATCAGGGATATCTCTTAATTTTAAATTTGATACACAGATAAATATCACTAGATTATCAGATAGTGAACGATGGTTGAAAATACATTGTCTGCAGTTGGTTATATTGTCCAGCATGTGTAGCACTTAAGAATAAAGGTATGCTACAAGCAAGTCTCCAACTCGAGATGTCAGATGGCAGAAGACTTACATCCGTTTCATAATCATGCATTTTTGTTTTGAGCATAAATGATGTTTTAATGTCAATTTTCTTTAAATGGTGGAAGGAATTAAACTCGTTAAAGTAAAAAAAAACTGGTCCAGGAATAGTCAGCCATGGAACAAAGGTTTCATGGAACAACCAGTCGGAGTTAAAATGATATAAGATTTCTTAGGGATCCCCAGATACAAGATGAAACCCAATCTGAAGACCGAATTCATTGAGATTTGTCATGGTATCATACCAAATTTGTTTCATATTCTAAATAAGATGTCTGGTCGGTGTGGACGAGTTGGACTGAAGGGTCTGTTTCCATGCTATACAACTATGACTCAAAGAGACTATGGCCAGAAAGCAACAAAAGAGGGGTCAAGAATGCTTCATCTTTCATCAGTACTTTGTAGATGGTTAACCAGACTAAAAACTCCATAGTGTCCTAAACGCAACTCACTGTGATGATGTCAGATGGACTTAGTGGGAGAAACAATTTCAGATTGGGAAAGAAAAGATCTACCGTCTAGGCCTCCTCATACTCTCTCTAATAAGTCTAGCAGATTAGTGCCAGCTGTAATTAGTTACTGACATGCTTAATATATTTTATTTAAGATTGGAACATCTTCTCATTCGAAAATAGAATGTTTCATTTCTCTACCACATCAGAACAAGTCAAACTTGCAGCACTATCACCATCTATTGGACTCACTCCTTGTCCCCGACCCAACCCCAGCACCATCCACTCCGTCAATGGCATTAATTCCCCCATTTCCCAGTTGCTTTCAGTTCTGATGAAGAGTCATTGGACTTGAAACATTAACTCTGTTTTTTTTTCTCTACAGATGCTGAAAGGCCTGTTGAGTTTCTCCAGCACTTTTGTTTTGCAGATCTCCAACATTTGCAGTTCATTTGTTTTGTTTTAGAACTGTAGTTCTGTACCCTGAAAGAGGACAAGTGACAGCAAACCTATCCCATGTTCAGCTATAATGCGTGTAGCCTGATAAAACATGGCAGTCAACAGTGAAGCTTGTTCATAGAACAGCTAACGTAGCACTGAGAAGTGGTCATAGACTGAGAATGAAGGTCGAAGCTGACAAAGAGCGAAAACAAACGAAGGTCAGAGAGGAAGGGGGCAAATGCTTTATACTTTACATTTCAACTCAGGCCATCCCAAAAGGTTAACTTTCTCCTTCAGATGCTGACTGTACTGTTGCAAAACATGAGCATTTTCTGCTTTCTTTCTAAACAGAAAGCAATATTCTTTTTATCTCATTGTTTCTGTGCCTTAATTGGTGTATCCTCATAGTAAAGTCCCCAAGGCAAAACTGCAATAGTCTTTGATCAGATAAAAGTGTTTTTCTTTTGGTTTTATAACATGTCAGAAGTAACACGTCTTGAGCTGTGAGTACAAGTGTTGTCACTGGTGTATTGAACAACAGAGTTACACCTGGGTTTAATTAGAAAAGAGTTTAAAAAGGAATTTATTGACAGCAAGAAAATAAAAAGAAATTGAAAGAGAAATGGGAAGAACAGCGTCTTTGGGAATACAGTCCGGTGTTGCCATGCATAGCAACATTGCAGTAGTGTTCTTTATGAAGAGGTTAAAAATATAGCTAGAATTATTGACAGAACAAAAGTTGCCTAAATTTTTTCTCTTATGAAAAGTGACCAGCAGATATCAAAGGAAAACATTCTAACCAATTGAAAAGATCTGAAGCCAACTGTTTCTTGCAAGTTGAAACCATAGTGCTAGAATCTTAATAGAGACAATTACATCTTGGGAAGTATGATATATTTGTGCGAGTACATTGGCCAGATTCTGCTGTCAAATAAGAGCAGGGCTTGCTCAACAGCTACCTGAATGAAGGAACAGTGCTCCAGAAAGCTAGCACTTCCAAATAAACCTATGAGCTGGTGTTGTGTGATTTTTTATTTTGGCCACCCCTGTCCAGCAGCGGCACCTCCACATAATGCTGTTCATTGTGGTTTATGCATTACTGGTCCAGCAACTTTAAGAGTAGTGCAGATGAATGGTTATGGATATGTTAAAGATCCACCAATTTGCAACACTCCACTCTGTGAAGACGGTACCTCACTGCTGGATATGTGTTAAATATAATGTGAGAAAAATTGTTTTTGCATAGTGAGTAGTTAAGCTATGGAATCCACTACCCTGGATGCGTGGTGGAGCAATCAAAGTTTAATCAAGGTGTTCAAGAATGCATGAGGAATAATGTGCAAGCATAAGTAGGAAAAGCAGGAAATTGGAGTAGGTAATGAAGCTCATTTAAAGAGCCAGTGCAAACACGGTGGACTGAATGGCTTCTTTCTATGCTGTAACACTCCTATGATTCTGTGGAATGTTATGTAATAGCTGCACTTGTGTGGTCATTGCAAACTACACTCACCACTGCAACTTCAGTTAAGCCCAAGTATCCTTTTAATGACATGCTAATTGCTGCTGGTCAAACATTCTGGAACTGAATATCCATTATTCCATGACAGACCATTGACATGGAGACTACTATTACATGTGGGAACACCACCCACCACATACAAGACAGATACTCATGTAACTTGGCCAATGTTGTCTATCTCATATGCTGCAGGCAAGGTATTGGTAAGACCATGTAGATTCTAAGACAGTGGATGAATAGACACTGTGTAACAATCGCCAGGCAGGAATGATCCCTCCCAGTTGGGGAACACTTCAGTGATCAAGGACATTCAGCCTCTGATCACCAGGTCCTCCAACACGGCCTTCAAAATACAAAGCAACGCAGAATTGCCATGAAGACAGCCTCAACTGTGATCTTGGGTTCATGTCATGCGACATGTAACCCCACCATATTGTTCTGTAAAATCTTCCTTACTGTCCTGTTTTGACACCATCATCTTGATAACTTGTTATGATCTCTCTACCTTAGTTAGTTTGTACAGTTTTAGATTACTTGTTATTTTGGTTAGACTCTTGACATGCGATTGTTATACCTTTCATGTTATTCCAGTCATTGGGTTTGTCTCCAGCAATACTTTATGTTTAACATTTTGCAATTATCTCTCTGCCTCAATTAATCAGATTTTAGGTATCCCTTCACTTGTTAACACTTTATTCACACCATCAAACACTCTTGATCACCTGCAGAGACTGATTATTTGGCTGTCGAACACTCCACTTACACCATTTGTATGATCTTTTGATCTCTGTGATTCTAAAGTCTGTGCCTGGGTGCTCCCTTCACTTCACCTGACAGAGGGGCAGTACTCTGAAAACTTATGATTTCAAATAAACCTGTTGGATTATAGCCTCGTGTTGTGTGACGTTTGACCTTGTCCACCCCAGTCCAACACTGGAACCTCCATGTCATTATTACAGGTATGGAAACTCATTTTTTTATGTCTTCGTGCCTTTTTTGGGAAATGTTAGCATTGTAAAATTTTAGTTTTTGTCATGCACATTACTTTCTTTTACTAAATCTTCCTTTCTCTGAATCAATCTTTCTTTCCCTTTCTTTATTTCTCTTTGCATACCCGATTTGACATTTACTGCACCCGCACTAATTAACATTTTCTTCTCAGGCCTTAATTCACAGTTTTTCAATCCAATTGGTTAAGGAGATTGACATTGCATCTCATTTTCACTTGGGTTCATATGCTCTGTTTCACTAACTGTACCATTCACAGCTCACACTTCCAGCAACTTGAAACACAAATGACTGAAAAACTTAATCAGGCAAAGGCAAGTTTATAACCCACAGTGCATTTAACTGGCATGTTACAGCAAATCGTGGACCTCTTTTACACAGCTACTTTTTAATTCTAATATTAAAAGACCATTTTTCTACACTACAGTGAGACGATTTTATAACATAGTGTAAGAAGGAATGGAAAGGAGAGCATTCACAACTAAGATGCATCAAGGGGATAGATGTGATATTACGGATAATTCTTGAAAGTGTGCTTGATGAGTATTTTGATGAGAAATTGAAGTTTCTCTTTCAAAATCCAAATATCAGTTCAAAAGGAAGCACAAGGCTGATGCGACCTAATGATAACTGTTTGCGTGAAATCACTTAACATTTGAAAGTGGTGTTGTACATTACCATCCCTTTCACCATCACCTTTGGGGCATTCTCAAGGTGCAACTCGTTTTGATATGAAGACTTAACATAACAAAAGCTTTAAGGTTATTGCTTGCAAAAGCATTTCTAGTGGTGAGTAATATGGTTCAAAATAGCTTGAACACCAGTTTCTGGATATTCTATTTTAAAAAGGGGAAAAGAACATTATTAATTGCAGATCCAGTAGATTGAAGGACATTTTAGACATGTCCTCTTCCATCTTATTCAGTTGATATTGATAAGTGAATCCCACCAGCTAAAGCTGAAAGACAGCTGTCTGAAAAATTCTCAATTGTACAATACTTTATGCACATTTAATTGTTTAATTTGCAATGCAGTGTGATCTTTTGTGGAAGACATGTCTTTCCTAACTCCAGCTGACATTTCTTGCCCATAGCTTTATTTAATAGGCACTTAGAAGCAGTTTGAAGGGGTTTGACTGATTCTTTTATTCCCTGGCCTACATTCCCGCTTGTTTTCTTTTTATCTTGACCTGCAGGAGGTGCTCTGAACCTCCTTGCAGGACTTCTGTCCTCTCCAAGCTCAACATCTATTGAATACTTCTAAAGTAAGTCTTACTTAATTCTTTCAGGTCATGAACATCTTGTGATTTACTGCAGACTATCTTTCTGCTTTTCAAGTAAAGAAACACTGAAGGTCAAAGTCAGGACCTTGGAGTTTAGCACTCAGGTCCTTATTTCAAGTCACTTGGCTGTGGTTGGGGCCTGGTGTTAAATAAGATTAAATGTATTTGACGCAAATGTAACAGTATTGTTACTCAGCACGGTTTTGGTGTTCATGCTTTGTTTTAAACCAACAAAAGATGTCCTGTAATTTTTCCTTCCTGCAAGTGGAATTTAAATAGCATTGGTTACAATTTGGACTTAAGGAAATTTTTTGACTGCCTCACCGATCATGCCTTCTGTACCATATTCCCTCACCAGTATAAGCCAGGTTTCCTAGGGGTTTATTGCGACAGATATAGTATACATGACAAGTATTTTGGGAGAATGTGAGGAGATGGTAATAACAATAGAAAGCCTACAATATAGAAAGAGGCTGTTCGGCCCAACAAATTTGCACTGACCCACTGAAGAGCATAGGCGAAACTGAGGACTACAGATGCTGGAGATTAAAGTCAAGATTGTGGAGCTGGAAAAGCACAGCAGGTCAGGCAGCAACCGAGGAGCAGGAGAATCGACGCTTTGGGCAAAAGACTTTCATCAGGAAGAGCCACTGAAGAGCATACCTATCCCTGTAATGCTGCATTTACCTTGGCAAATCCACGTCGCCTGCATGGTGCAGGAGAACTTAGGATGGCCAACCCACCTCACCCACACATCTTTGGACTGTGGGTGGGAACTAGAGCAAATGGAGGAAACCCAGAGAGACTCAAGGAGAATATGTAAACTCTACACAGTCACCCAAGGCTGGAATTGAACCCTGGCTCCTAACCTAGAGTAACAGTAGTTACCATTATTAACAGTAATAACTAGAGGCCCAGGCTAATGATCTTAAGGCATGCTCTGGGTTTACATCCCTGGGTTTCAAGTACTTATTTTTGAAGAAGAGTCAGACTGGACTTAAAACATTAACTCTGTATCTCTCTCCATAATTGCTACAGACTTTGCTGAGTTTCTCCAGCATTCTCGATGTTTGTTTCAAATTCCCAGCATCTGCAGCTTTTTAAAAAATCAATATTAATTAGTGTAACGGTTTGAAAATTGACATACTTGTATTTTTCCTAATGAACGCAAGGCAAAATACTTCAGTAACATCTCTATCTTTTCATCAGTATTTAAACATAGGGGAGCGTTTTACTTTTGCTGGTTGGGGTGAACAACAGTGGGAAAGTACGGACAAAATGAAAAAATCAGAATCTCAATGTCATGAGACACTTTTGCAATTGTTCCCTCAAATATTAAATGGAGACTTCAGAAACTTGCCATTGAGTGAAGACTACCTTATTTCTATGCATTTGCACATTATTTAAGCCCAACCCCATTTATTTATATGTCACTTCCAAATCCCTATGACAGCAGACAGTGCATATTCCCAATATGCAAATCCAAGCAGATACCTCTGAATACTTGTCCCAGGTGCCATCCAATTACATCCTCACGACAATGTCCTTGTACACTCCAATGGACACCATTCTTCTCTCCCCAGAAGTTGGCATTAGCAAAACACCACATTATCATGGGACCCAAACACTTTAATCCTTCAACAATTTGATTTGGAGTTCTGGGGACACATATGATTTACATGCTTTTGCTAGATTACTTTGCAGGATGCATTATTTGGCTCTAAACTTGCTTTCTTAGTGCACAGAGTTTTTTTTATTTATTCATTTGTGGGATGTGGGTGTTACTGGCTGGGCCAGCATTTATTGTCCTAGTTGCCCTTGAGAAGGTGGTGGTGAGCTGCCTTCTTGAACCTCTGCAGTCCACCCACTTTGGTTGACCCACAATGCCATTCGGGAGGGATTTCCAGAATTTTGACTCAATGACAGTGAAGGAATGGTGATATATTTCCAAGTCAGGATGGTGAGTGGTTTGAAGGGGATCTTGAAGATGGTGGTGTTCCCATATGTCTGCTGCCCTTATCCTTCTAGATGGAAGTTGCTGTGGGTTTGAAAGATGCTGTCTGAGGATCTTTGATGAATTTCTGCAGTACATCTTGTAGATAGTACACATTACTGCTACTGAGCATCAGTAGTGGCGGGAGTGGATGCTTGTAGATGCGATGCCAATCAAACGGGCTGCTTTGTCCTGGATGGTGCCAAGCTTCTTGAGTGTTGCTCAGGCTACACTCATCCAGGCAAGTGGGGAGTATTCCATCACACTCCTGACTTGTGCCTTGTAAATGGTGGACATGTTCTGGGGAGTCAGGAGGTGAGTTACTTGCCGTAGCCTCTGATCTGCTCTTGTCGTCACTGCATTTATGTGGTGAGTCCAGTTGAGTTGGTGCTCAGTTACAGGCTGCTGGCCTCCCTATTTACATTGTTTTCTTCAGTGGTGAGGGAGAGGTAAGCATGCTGTGGAGCACTAAGTAATATTGCTTTGTGACACCACTCTGTGTCAGCATCACACCTGTAACATGTGCCAGCAGTTTATGTGATGTCCATGAGCTTCAGGCAAATGGCCATGTCTGAAAATCAATGGGAATCAGTGTTTCAGAGGTGCAATGGAACTATGATCAGCTCAGAGTATTGCCACAGCCAGTCAAAGACTTATCTGGTTCCAGTCCAGGAATTTAGAGAGGTGCTTTGTCATAGCAGAGTGTGTGGATCCGTGTCCTTGGTGTCCAGACTCTGGGCTACGGTCAGTCCTGTGGGTTAAGTGCAACCAGTTCAGGGATTACAAATAGGTCAGTTGGGATTCTATGGCAATATCAGTCCAAGGATGGGCAGTTCTTTCTGCAATAAGAGAGTTTGAGTATGATGGAAATGGATTCAAAAGCAGCTAGTGGTGATGTAACAGCACATGAGATGGCAAGGTGCCCCAGTGAATGATAAGGAAGCATAGAGAAAGGAAGGGTTAGTAGTTGGAGGATGGAGTGGGTGCGAAAGTGGAAGTGCTCCCCATTGATGGAATTTCCTGCGGGTCGCGCTGTTGGCTGTGTATTTAAAGCCTAGCTACATACACCTCAGATGTTGTTTAGATGGTAAATATTCAGCCTGGAGCCCAGTTACAAGTGGAGTTCCGCAGGGATCAGTTCTGGGTCCTCTGCTGTATGTAATTTTTATTAATGACTTGGAAGAGGGAGTCGAAGGGTGGGTCAGTAAATTTGCAGATGATACGAAGATTGGTGGAGTTGTGGATAGTGAGGAGGGCTGTTGTCGGCTGCAAAGGAACTTAGATATGATGCAGAGCTGGGCTGAGGAGTGGCAGATGGAGTTCAACCCTGTCAAGTGTGAGGTTGAATATTTTGGAAGGACAAATAAGAATTTGGAATACAGGGTTAACGGTAGGGTTCTTAGTAAGGTGGAGGAGCAGATCTTGGGGTCTATGTTCATAGATCTTTGAAAGTTGCCACTCAGGTGGATAGAGCTTGTAAGAAGGCCTATGGTGTATTAGCGTTCATTAGCAGAGGGATTGAATTCAAGAAGTGATGTTGCAGCTGTACAGGACCTTGGTTAGGCCACGTTTGGAGTACTGTGTGCAGTTCTGGTAGCTTCACTTTAGGGAAGATGTGGAAGCTTTGGAGAGGGTGCAGAGAAGATTTACCAGGATGTTGCCTGGAATGGAGAATAGGTCGTACGGTGGGGGCATGGAATGCACTGCCTGTGGGAGTGGCAGAGTCAGAATCATTGGTGACCTTTAAGCGGCAATTGGATAGGTACATGGATGGATGCTTAAGCTAGGACAAATGTTCGGCACAACATTGTGGGCCGAAGGGCCTGATCTGTGCTGTATTGTTCTATATTCTATGTTATCAAGGGACTACACCTCACATCGTGACTCTGCACCATTGCAGCCGAGAGCAAAAGAAAGCTCACTCCATCCGTCATGGACCTTGTGTGTTGTACGGAGGACAGTCATTTTTCACATGGACTTTCACAGGAAGCCATGCCACCACACCAAGCTAACCTAGAACCAAATTGCAGTAAAAGGAGTAGAGGCGTTGGTTGGGGGCACCATATTATGGTCAAACATCTCAGCTGCGGCATGTGTCAGGAGTTTATGTGACAAACACATGATATTTGTGGAACACTTAGGATTGGCATTAGAGCTAAGTGGAAATGATACTGAAAGTTGTGGTCCATGAGCCTTGGTGAGATGTATGTGCAGACTTAAAGTGAATTGTGTCCCTGTGGATGTGAGGGCAGAGAGAACATAGTGACCTTTACCATTGCAGATCATTGGCCTTCTTCCTGCACTGCTAGCAATCCCACTTCAGTCTGGGACACAGCACTGACCAAGGCTGCAATTTGAGTGAGAGGCTTATGCTAGGAAAGAACTAGAGATGGGATATTTATTCACAATATCCTTGTCACAAAGGGCTAATATAATGTGCAGGTTATTTCTTGTTAAATGCTCATGCTAAAGAAAGTAAAGTCATTGGGTTCATCACTGTGAATCAAAGGGAAGATTCAATTGACATTTTTTATTGGTGTAGAAATCTAAGCTGAATGTATTGGGTTTTGAAAATTTGCAGCCTCTGTATGCAGTCAGTATTGCTTGAGCCCTGAAGGTTATCAGTAAGTGCAGTGATCAGCTAAAAAGCTGTATTGATCCTGGGAGAACCTTCTCTCAGTCAAAAAAAATGTAAATGTTCAACAATCTTTCTTACATCAAAATTCCGTTGGGGAACTGGTAAGGGGAAAAGAAGCAAAAAGGACTGAGTTCCTCTAATAAATGGGTACACCACACAAACAAAATAGCCAATGTGCTGCTTTTTAGCAAAATGGATACCAGGCCGGAAGCTGGAGTTGGGGCCTTACTTTAAGTTACAGTCCCTACTAACTTGCAGGTCCTTAAACTGATAATAAGGAACAGGCTTGTTACATTACAGCAAACATTTGGCCAATGTGTTCAGCTCATTTGTAATAAACAAAGTTCGACAAATTTCAACACATGGCCAGTAAAGATTATATATTGACATATTGTAAGTTGGAGACTGCAACACTTTTACCCTTCTGTTTTCCACTATTTGCTCAAAGTTGAAATTTAAAGAGCTATTCTATAAAACTGGAAAAGAGAATGGATTCTGAGGGACAAACTAATTTCAGAATGACATAGCTTTGTTTTGTCTTGAATAATGTGATGGCTGAGTTAGAAGTGTCAACCATGGTTCAGTTGGAAGCACTTCAGCACAAATTCTGAAATGGCTCTTGAATCCACAACCTTCTAATGGAGAGACGTATGTCCTACTCCAGGAGTTGAGCACACAACTGAAGATTGACACTCTGGTGCAATGAGGAAACATTACAATTTTGGAGGTGCCATCTGTAGTCTAAGGAGTTAACGCTGATTGTGTGATGTGCTAAAAGACACAGTATGCATAATTAGAACAGGTGAAGCAATGTTATGTGATCTTGCTTTCACAATCCTAGCTACAGTAAAATGTTTTTTCAATAAAGCTAATGATTTCCTCACTCAGCAGATTCTGTGACTATTCTTTGCAGTGCAGAACTTAAACTTAAACCACATAAATGAGGAATGAGTTTCAGTGTCAGTGTAATGTCAGGTATATAGGTCATGAGTCCGAAGACTTACTGATCATATCGGATAATTTGTCCCATTGACCATTTGCATGGTCTGGTGCCTTGCCAAATTGGAAAAGTTTTTATTAGCAACTTGTAGGATGCGGCACAGGAGATGCTGGAAGCTGCAAAGCAGTCTCCATGAGATGAGATCCAAGCTTTGCAGACTTGTGTGGAGACAATTTTACAGGTGGCATCTGATCTGAAAGTCCAGCTGTATGCAAAATTTATAAACTTCATTAACCTTGAAGCCAATGACAACTGAGCTCCTTATTTTCACCTGTCAAGTTCTGTTCGACTGAATGATTTAACTTCCCAAGTTGGACAGTTATTGCAAATTGCGTAATGAAACAGTGATTTTTATTTTGAAAATAAAAGTCAGTCATCATTTTGTTCATGAGTTTTGGACAGCATTTTAAAATATTTGTCCTGCAGTTCCAGTTGTTTGATGGAAATCCTGGAAGTCAACAGGAACAGAAAATTAATGTAATGCCCAGCTCCAGCTTTTGGTATGGTCCCCATTTTGACCATGGAGGGGGAGGGGTGGTGATAAATGTTATTATGCTATTGAAAATATTTTATTAATTAATCTGGACTATGCCATGAGTTACACTATAAACCATCAGAAGATCACCAATTGAACTTGTGGTGTGATGCATTTGTGTCTGCTAGAAGTTCTAAAAATTCTTATACAGGGCCCTTTATGTCAAGAGCGTGGTGCTGGAAAAGCACAGCCAGTCAGGCAGCATCAGAGGAGCAGGAAAATCAACATTTCGGGCAAAAGCCCTTCATCAGGAATAAGGATGAAGGGCTTTTTAGCCCAAAACATCAATTTTCCTGCTCCTCAGATGCTGCCTGACTGGCTGTGCTTTTCCAGCACCACACTCTTGGTTCTAATCTGCAGTACTCACTTTCGCCGACAAAACAAATTTCTGGAGATTGCCAATATCTGCTGCATTCTCATGGCAATACTCTGACCAATTAGAATCTACCTGCCTGCTTGAGAATTAAGATTGACAGTTAAAATGTTCTTGCTGTACTTGGCTCAACCAATGGCTCAACCAATCAATGCCCTCTTCTCATGTATGAATTGGTGTCCACTTTTTCATATCTTCTTCTTGTGTTACCTTGTTCTGAAAAGTATAACATGAAAAGTTTTGACTTTTTGTCACAATGTTAAAATATTGTTTAGCAACAGGACAAGAGCAGGAATATATTACAATTGTCTACATTGTAACCACTCGAACTATAATCTTTCATAATTTCCCAAATACAGGAGTTGCCCATTTGGATTGGAAAATTGCACAAGTCACCCCGCTTTTTTGAGAAGGGTGAAAGTGGAAAACTACACCAATTAGCCTAACATCTGTGGTGGGGAAATTATTGGGTCTATAATCAAGGATCTGGTAACTGAACACCTTGAAAATTTCCAGTTAATTAGGGAGAGCAAGCATGAATTCATAACAGGTAGGTCATGCCTCACAAACCTCACTGAGTTTTTTGAAGAGCTGACTCAGCTAGTGGATAAGGGATTGTCTATGGAAGTTGTTTAAATGAACTTTCAAAAGGCATTTGACAAAGTCCCACAATACAGATTATTAAGTAAGGTAGAAGCCTCTGGTTTTGTGGGAGAAATACTGACGTGGCTGGGATATTTGTTAAGTGCAGATGACAGAGACTAGGGATGATGGGTAGGAACTCAAAATGGCTGGATGTGATGAGTGGTATCCCACAGGAATTTGTGTTGGGCCTCAATTATTCACATTATTTATTAACAACTTGGATAATGGCATAGAAAGTCATATATTAAAATCTGCTAATGACACAAAGTTAGCTGACATTATAGAGAGTGTAGATGACAACACAAAATTACAATGTGATATTGATAGACTAAGTGAATGGGCAAAACAGGACCAAATGGAGTTTAATGTAAGCAAGTATGAGATTATCCATTTTGCTTTGAAAAAGCATAGGGTACTTTCTAGATGATATGTTGTTAAATACAATAGATGTTGTTAAATACAAAACGGATACCCGCGCAACTTCATCAACAGATGCCTAAGAGAAATACCACGGAACGAGGACATACCACAACCAAAAGGACTAGCCACACTACCATACATCAGGAGCATCTCGGAACTGACCGCCAGACTACTGCGACCCCTTGAGAGATTAATAATCAGGGCCGAAAATAAGAAATTTGGGGTTCATTCAGCAACGCTAATGTAGAACTGTTCACAGAAAATTGTGATGAAAGTCCCTCGAGTTATTTTGATGAGAAGTGTTTCCACAAACCCCATCAACAAACACATGGACCTGGACCCAATATACCAACCACTACAGCGGACAGCTGAAACTGACAACCGGAAGTGGCAGGGACAGACCACTATAAACACCGGAGGAAACATCAAAGAAGCGCTTCGCAGGAGGCTCCCAAGCACTGATGATGTCGCCTAGCCAGGGGACGAAACATTTGCAACAAAAACTTCCAGCTCGGCGAACAGAACCACAACAATAGATGTCCAAAGAGAATTGAAGGGAGGGGGTTCAGGTGCATAGATCTTTAAAATGTCATGAACAGATGCTTTGCTGTGTACAACCCGACTGCATAATTTCTCACATTGCAACAGTGGTTACACTTTAAAGTTACTTACATGCATACAAACATACAAACTAGAAACAGCAGCAGGCCATCTAGCCCCTTGAGGCTGCTCTGACAATCAAAGGATCTTGGCTAATCTGATTGCTCTACATTCGCACCTGAATCCCAGTAATCTTTCACCCTCACCCTTTGAATATCAGAATACGTTCTTGACTGTAAATTATTTTGGAATGGTTTGTGTTTTTTTTTAAAAAAAGGATTGATATAAAGATGTAAATCTTTTATTTTTTTAAGATGCACTGTGTCATTCGTGCATTTGTGGAAAAGATTCTACCGCTGTACTGACCTTTCTTTGTATCGAAACACAAATTGATGTTCTCTCTGTGCAGCTATGAGATCTGCTACTTTTTGTTAATTGTACTGTCAGGTGTACAGAAATTGTACCTTTTCCTGCTGGCATTTTCTCATTCATTAAAGTTAAGTATGTGGCCACGCAATATTTATAAGCACCATTTGTGAACATTTCTCTGCTCCCCTGAAAGACACAATTGTTACTTCTAGTAGGATGTGAAAAAGAGAGAGAGCTTGATATTTTAAAAATTTCAACTTTTGTTCATGCATTGTGACCATCAAATGGCCTGTTTCGTTTGAGGAGGATTTAAATGTTCAAACTATTTTAATGGACACATAATTAAATTCATTTCATATATTAAGGAATCCATGAGCTATTTTTGCACATTCTAAAAGAGTTGGTCATTTACTGTAATTTGAAGATGAGGCTGAAGCATATTTTGAAATTTTATCTTGACAGATGATGAATTTCTGTTGGTATGGGAAGCGATTCTTAATGAATGTATTTTATATTATATATTTTATAATTATAAATTACTGTATTTTCTTACATTGTCATGCAAAAATAGTGGTAAATATGAATCTTTTTTTCATTGAAATATCACCTTCATATAATCTTTTTGATTTCAGCATATCTAAGAGCACTCTAAAGATAATGATTTATTTTGAAGTACGGTCACTTATGTAATTACAGTTGTAATCTTGTAAAAT
Source organism: Chiloscyllium plagiosum (assembly GCF_004010195.1). Classification (NCBI taxonomy): domain Eukaryota; kingdom Metazoa; phylum Chordata; class Chondrichthyes; order Orectolobiformes; family Hemiscylliidae; genus Chiloscyllium; species Chiloscyllium plagiosum. The sequence goes on from NC_057729.1 coordinate 46,198,137, forward strand.
GACAGCCACTTTGTACCCCCTACAAACAAACAATTAAATAAATGGCCAGACAATTTGTGTTTCAGGCATTGGTTAAGAAAGGACTGTCAACCGGGACAATGGAAAAAACTCCTCTCTTCTTCTTCAAAATAGTATCTAGATGTTTCACATTTGCCTGTGGGAGCAGACAAGGCCCCAGTTTAATGTTTCATCCATAAAATAGCCTCCCTCAGCAGTAGAGATTATGTAATCGAGTCTCTTGAGTTGGACTTGAACCCACAACCTTCAAACCCAGAGGCAAGTCTGAAACCACTGAGCCAAGGCTCACCCTTGACATAATATTAAGAAAGTAATTTTCCTGTCCTCCCAGTATGTGATGCACTGACTGATATGTGCAAAATTGGCTGCTGTGTTTCCTACATTACAACACTGACCACACTTCAAAAGTACTCCATTGGATAGAAGGCACTTTTCGGATGCCTGAGGTCAGTAAAGGTGCTGTATGAAAATGAGTGCTTTCTTCTTCCTTGATTTAAGCAGATGGCAGCTGTAAACTTGCTGACTTGCACAGGTCAGTATAACTTTAGAGGGTTGAGTTTAAAATCAAGACTAATTGAAACCTGGAACTGTAGAGTGCAGGTTCAAATTGTATTCTTTTGCAATTTGTGCGATTTTGCTGTGTGCAAAGTTCTTCTGCATTTTTCTATTTAACAAATTGCTAAGTAATATATTACATGAAACAATTTAATACATTTCTGAATGGCTTGAGAAAGTGTCAAAACAGAACAGTATTTTTATTTCAGGCCATTTTTTTTTCCTGGGTGCTTTAGATGGTAAAGATACCAAGATGGGATGCTCAGCTATGATGCCCTTTTAACTCACCCTAAAGCACAAGTCACCATCTTGATAAAGAAGTTGAAACGCACACTAGAAAGCACCTGCTAGACTATTGTTAAGGGTCTGACTGACAATTACATTGACTGCTAGCACCCATTGAAGAAGTTGTGCATCGTTTTAGTGGCTTATACTTCATTTCACAGTGACCAGGTGAATTGGAGTTGGAAGGTATTTGCTGAAGATTTTGAGTGCTACTAAATGTGATGTTCAAAATTGATTGTTCACTTGCAGTCGCAGGTTTCTAAGATACAAAGGGGGAAGCAGAATGGGGTGGGGGTGTGGTTCTGGGACATTTTGTTAAAACTTGGGCAATCCAAAAATGGAGAACAGTTAAGAGATTGATCATTTAGAACTGAGATAAGGAAAACCTTCTTTCCTGAAAGGATTGAGACTATTCAGAGTTCCCTTTACTAGAACATTATGCATCTTTCATCATTGACAATTTTTAAGGCTGGGATAAACAAGTGATCAAGGGAATCAAAGGACAAGGGGAGAGGACAGGGAAAACAGAAGATGAGCAAGATTATATCAAGGGGCCTTATAGTCTGTTTCTATTTCTTATGTTCCTACTTTCACCAATACTTTATTAACATTCATTCAGGAAATTTTCTGAGGACTGTAAGGTTAAAATACTGTGCGACCACCTTTTTAAATCTGTAGGAGTGATCAGAACAAAAAGAGTGTTTAATTTTGAAACATTTTGTTAAAGATTTCCTTCAGTCTTGGACAGGAGTGGGTGTGGAGTGGTGGTGGGGGTGTGGGACTGGGGTGTACAAAGTTAAAAATCACACAACACCAGGTTATAGTCCAACAGGTTTAATTGGAAGCACACTAGCTTTCGGAGTGCTGCCTGATGAAGGAGCGTCACTCCAAAAGCTCGTGTGCTTCCAATTAAATCTGTTGGACTATAACCTGGTGTTGTGTGATTTTTAACCTCATGGAATTCAATTTAATTCTGAACCAGTTTTGTTCAAATTTTATGATTACCAAAATTTGTCTCAAGTCCCTTTTAGTAGAATATAATGATCATGTGGAAAATCCTTGACAATTTTCAGAGTTGAATATGACCCGAATACCTTTCTTTTAAAAGAACTCAATGCATTTCAGGTTTTGGCTGGATTTTGTGTATCTACAGTGATCTTTGGGGATATTTCCACCTGTTTTCATTTAAGTGCTTTTATATGTTGAATCAGTCAAGGCAGCGATAGCAAAGGCTAAAACATGACTTTTGCCAACAAAAACGTTATTGAGTTTGGGTTCTGAATTTTTTTCTGCAATTAACATTGTTTTGTGGACAATTTGGAGGACCTTAAATTTGGATGTTAATCCATTCACCTTTAATCAGAGTAAGGATTACTACAATGAACTGTTAAAGTAAACAAAATGCTTCTTCACAGACAAAGTGGTGGGGCCATTGCAATGTCACTAGGACTTGTATTCCTGAATGGAGGAATTGTACAGTATTCCTGAATTGTACAATTGTATTCCTGAATGCCAAACTAATGTTCCGAGGTAGTGGGTTTGAAACCGACCATGGAAGATTGTGAAATTTTAATTCCATAAAACAATTTGGAACAGAAAGTCAGTCTAATGACAACTATGTGATTCCGCAATTATTTCAGGGAAGGAAATCAATTGTCCTTATCTGGCCTGGCCTATATGTGACTCCGGATCTACAACAATGTTAGAACAAAGAAGAACAGTGCAACACAGGAATAGGCCTTTTGGCCCACCAAACCTGTGCCAAAACATGACACCTTTCTAAATTAAAATCCTATTGCCTTTAGACATCCCATGTATCTCTATTCTCAGCATCTTCATGTATCTGTCATGATGCCTCTTAAACATTACTATTTAATCTGCTTCTCCCATCTCCTCTGGCAGCACATTCCAGGCACTTACTATCATCTGTGTAAAAAACTTGCCTCTCACATCTCCTTTAAACTCTCCCCCTTTTTATTAAACCTCTGTCCCCCAGTAATTGACATTTCTATCCTGGGAGCCAAGATTCCAACTATCGATTCTATCCATGCCTCTCACAATTTTGTAAACTTCTAACAGGACTGTGTTCACCCTTCTGTGTCCTCTATGCAATTAAGGATGGGCAATAAATGTCACCCACCCATTGACACCCACATCTCGTGACTGAATAAAACAATTACTCCTTAAACCAGATAAAGAATGTGATTTTCTGCAGATCATTGGAGTTCATGGATTTGGAGGTGGAAGGAAGAGTGAGAATAGTCTGTGCATTTTCTTTTATGCACTTGAGCTTTTCCATCCTTGAGTTGAGAAGAAAACAGATGTTTATAGCAATGAATTTGAAGTAATAGAAGAGAACAGATTGAGGTAACATGTGTACAAGGGTAAGTTTTCTCCTCTTGACATTTTGGAGCAGCATTTTCTAATTGTTAAAGTAAAAACATGTTGGGTGCAGTGAATCTGAAACATAAAGCAAAAAAATTAATCAGCATGTTGGGCAACACCTCTGCTGAATAAAGCAGAGATAATAGGTAGGCTAGATTTTCAGCCGAGGCTCAGGAACTGGAAATTGGGCTTGTTCCACATCCCAAAATCTGTGGCACTGGAGCTAATCTTGGGAGTAGGTCCACCATTTAATCATGCACAGTTCAAGGCACTGAAGGGATAATGGATAGCTTCCTGCCAATCATGCCCCAGAAACTGCTGATCTAAAGATGGAAGTGATGGTATGTGTGAGAAAGCTGCTACTCTCTGGCCATGATCCCAAAGGAGCAACAATTCCCATGGTCCACCTCCTTTTATGAGGCTGGTCCCCTGCATGATCCATCATCATTTCTATCATTTTTGTTTCTAGAGAAATGGTTTCTAGAGTGTTTGGTCTCACAAACCATGATGAGTATTTATAGTGTTCTCTTCTGGTACTGAGGGCTGCTTTTCACAGCAGCTTATTGCTGACGTGAGTAGTGCCCTCTTGTGGAACAGTGCCTGGACTGAGAGGCCTGGGTTCAAGTCTCACCTGTTCCAGAAGCACGTAATGACATCTCTCAAAAGATTGATTAGAAAAAGAAAACATAGATTAGAGTATCTTTAAAAAAAAGGTCTATCATTCCACATCCTTTACCCCCTTGCTGCCCTTAAACCAGGGTGGACAAGTGGGAGGCTGGAAGAACGCAGCAAACCAGGCAGCAGCAGGAGGTGGAGAAGTCAATGTTCCAGGTGTAACCCTTCGTCAGGTCCTGTTTGAGTTTTCTGTTTGATGGTCAACCCTGCTGTAAAACAAAAAAAAGCAATTGCAGATGCTGGAATCCAAGGTAGACAAGCAGCAAGGCCTGAAGAAGGGTTACACCCGAAACACTGACATTTCCACCTCCTGATGCTACTTGGCTTACTGTGTTCTTCCAGCCTCCTGTTTGTCTACCTTGGATTCCAGCATCTGCAGGTTTTTTTTGTCTTAAACCAGGGTGAGCCATCAAGTAGAAATGTCCTATTGGTACATTAAAGGCCCTTTTATCGATAATGATTGCATCAAATTTGCAAACTCTGCTGCTCTTATTAAAAATAACTCATAATCAGATTTGTGGCAATGAAACGGCACTGAAACTGGTGACACAAAACTGTGTACTTGCCGATCTCTGCCCCAAACCTCAAGCTAATTTACAAAGTACCCTTCAAAGTACCCTTCAAATGATTTTTCAATAGAACTCTTGTTTTCATTGCTTGTTGGCTGCACTTAAGCTGCGCATGTGTTGGATTTGGAAGAAGAGTTGCTAGTTGTAATGAAGTTGTGAAAACAACACGAAAAATGTGTTTTCAATCTTGATGCAACTAGAGGGTTGAAAACATCTTTTCTCTTTTTTTATTCAGGATTCTTTGACTCAGCAGACAACATGTTTATGGGTTCTTTCTCCTTAGTTCATTCTCTTGCTGCATGTAAACATGTTGTACGTGAGTCCTGAACATATCTACATCTGTGGTAAAATAACATTAAAATTGTTTGATTATTAGATTATTAATGAAGGTTCTTTGCTCACGTTTGCCAATTTTGTTTCTCTTTCCTGCTTTTACTGGATCTCACATGATGTAGCTCAATGGCACCAGTCATCTCTGGGCTCAAATGACTCGAGGTCTAATAAATAAATTGAACGTTTATTCCAAGCTGCAATGACCAGCCTCAATGTCCAATCTTAAGCCTGACCATCCACCCTTGTAATCTGGAATGTTATAAGTGGCATAATTTATTACTTGAAATGAAAACAGAAAATACTGGAAATACCCAGCAGGTTCAGGCAGCATCTGTGAAGAGAGAAACAGAATTAAGCTTTCGAGAAGAATATGACTCACGTGAAGAATCCCCAGTATTTGCATTTCTAACACTTTTGCTTTTATTTCAGGTTTCCAGTATCCAGTGTTCTCGCTTAAATTGTTTATTGCCTCGACAGCACCCAAACTTGTTTCTACTTTTCTAATGAGTTGCTCGTTGGATTTGTTAAAACAATTGCATTGCTCAGACATACGAATAACTCATTGAAGCCATGCCAACACAGACAGCCAGACCATCAATGACATAGTGTCACTGTCAGAAAACAAATGTTTTCTCAAGATGTGTTATGTAAAAATTTAAGACTCTGGCATGAATTATATAAACAAAGAGAATAATATATATTTTGTCCCCTTGTTTTAAGCAGTATTTTCTCAATTTGTAATGTCAATAATTTGCTCTATATTTCCTTCTTGGCTAGAATTGTAAACTGCAGTGTACTGAACAAAAATAACAAATGTCAAAAAGAGAGAGGCTAAGTGCAATAGATCATTATCTAGAATATCAAATAAGTGTTCAGCCCAAACAATTTGGATTAGGTTTTTACTGTAGAAACCAAGAGATTAATCACTTCTTTTCCAAGTTTCCAATTAAGTAAATAATTTAGTGCTTCGTTTCCAAGTTTCTTCATTACAACACGTATTTAAAATTAAAAAGTTCTGTCTCGAACACCATCAACATTTTAGGATGTTTATTCGCAGGTTCCATTCAAATTTAAAATCATTGTACTGTCCTTCCAGTTTGTTTTTCTTGTTGATCTTAATCCATCTTTTAAGCATCTCAGATTGTAACAAAGTACTCTTGATGTGCTGTCACAAATCTGAATTTACAAATTGGATGCAGAACTAGGCTACCTCGCCCTCAAGGCAACTCCACCATTCATTATGACTGCTGACTGTTCCACATTTTTCCCGACCCACAACAACCTTTCAACCTTTGTTTATCAAGAATCTATCTTCCACTGCCTTAAAAATATTCAAATAATCCACCTACTTCCATTTTTGAGGAAGCGAGTTCCAAATGTTCATAACCCTTTCTGACAAAAAGACAATTCTTCCCATCCTTTGTCTTAAATAGGTGACCACCATGCTGGAAAAACACACTAGGTCAGGCAGCATCCGAGGAGCAGGAGAATCAACATTTCAGGCATATGCCATTCATCAGGAATTCCTGTTTAGTGAGTGTGAAATCCAGGCATTGAGAAAGTTTGGTTCTTTTTCAACTAAATAGTGATTTGGGATCTTGTTCACCCATCTATGACTCTATCTGAATAACCAAGTGAAGTCTCAGTTTAATGTCTGATCCTAAAAATAGTATCGCTAATAATGATGGACTTCCTCTGCATTGCACTTATGTATCAGCCTAGGAGAGGGACTTTATCCATGACCAAATGCTGCAAAGACAAGGGTTATCACTGAGTCATGGGGACAAGCCATTTACTCATATGAATACCTTAATAATTTGTGATATATATCAAAGTACATAAAGCTTAAGCACTGGAAGATTTACAAATTTCAAAATTGCACTTGCCACCCAAATTTATCAGCCAGGGCAGAGCAAGTAAATTCCAGGAGAGCACCAAAAGTCTAGTCATAGGTGATGTATTTCTCTCCTCACTTCTCACCCCAGCCATTCTCCATGTTGTTAATTTTATATTTCAGAGTTGTACAGGAATTATACATAGTTCTTTGATTTTACATGTTTCATAGCTTATGGGACACACCAGCAAGGCCAGCATTTATTGGCCATTCTTAATTGCACCCTAAACTGAGTGGTTTGGTTGGCCATTTCAGAGTCAACCCCATTACAGTGGCTCTGGAGTCACACATAAGCCAGACCAGGCGAGGATGGCAGATTTTCCTTCCTTAAATGAAATTGGTGACCAAGATGGTTTTTTTTGATAACAATTGACAATGGTTTCCTAATCATTATTAATTCCAGATATTTTTAATTGATTAAATTCAAATTTCACGAGCTACCATTTTGGGATTCAAACCCATGTTCCCCAGTTTATTAGTCTATACCTCTGCATTGTGATATCAATGACAATATTACGACACACTATCTCCCTTTGCTTCAATGTCTGTAACCAGAATGTATTAAAATGTGCTCTCTTGTGGTTTTAGAAGCTTCTAATAGTTACCTTCTGGCTTTATTTACTTTTCCCTGAGTACCCAAACAGGCTTAACCAATCAAGCATAGTAAGCACCGATAGCAAGCAGATTTACATAGTCAAACACAGAACAATTGAACAATTTGGGATGTGGCAATTGGGTACTCAGAGAAACAAAGAAGGATAAAACAGAGTCAACAAGGCAAGGAAATCATAATTGGTAAATCTATTCAATGCTTATGAAGTTATAATTGGAAGAATGGAAAAAGGAAACTAATGGATATAGCAGAAATGTGTTTTTAAAAAGAATTTGATTAGGCGCCACATTAGATTCCTTCACTAAATTAGCACTCATGAAGTTGGAGATTTTATTTTAGCATGGATTAAGGGTTGGAAAATGGACGCAAGCAGAATAGGAGTGGCAGTGCTATTTTTGTGCTGTTAGGCTGTAACTAGCAAGGTATTTTGAGGATCAATGCCTGGTACAACTAATTTACAATCTATATCAATGGTTTTTGATGAGGGGGCAAGTGTAATGTGTAAAAGGTTGCAAATTATAGAAAGCTAACTGTGAAAGTAAGTTGTGTGGAGATCACAAAGAGGCTGCACGGTAATGTCGCCAGGATGGTGGGAATTGCCTGCTCCTTTCTGCAGTGTGAGTAGTGATAGAAATGTGAAAAAATACAGTGAAAATAGAAAAAGATTAAAAGCCCAACATTGAAAAATACATATCTAATTTTTTTTATGGTTTAAGTGATAACTTCCGAAATCTCACAAATAAGTGGTGACTACCTTAATACAATACATTTTCATCTCATTTAATAGTGATATAGGGGGTTTTTCCATCGTCCTTCAGACCATCAAGTCCACACAGGGGTCATCAAACATCTATGTACTCTAATCCCATTTCTCAGGCATCCCAATCGGATCTAGTCCCATTTGCCAGCATTTGGCCCATATCCCTCTAAATCCTTCCTATTCATATACCCATCCAGATGCCTTTTAAATGTTGGAATTGTACCAGCCTCCACCACTTCCTCTGGCAGCTCATTCCTTACATGCACCACCCTCTGTGTGAAAAGGTACCCATTAGGTTTCCGTTTTAAATCATTCCCCTCTCACCTTAAACCTATGCCATCTAGTTTTGGCTTCCCCTACCCGAGGAGGAAAATCTTGGCTATTCACCACATCCAAGCCCCTCATGATTTTATAAACCTCTATAAAGTCACACCTCAGCTTCCGGCGCTCTGGGAAAAAAAACACAGCATATTCAGCCTCTATTGAAAACTCAAACCCTCCAGTTCTGGTAACATCCTTGTAAATCTTTTCTGCACCCTCTCAAGGTTAACAATATCTTTCCTATAGAAGGGCAACCAGAATTATATGCAGTATTCAAAAAGTGGCCTTACCATTGTCTTGGGCTAGGGTCTGTCCTGAAGGTCAAAGGTGACCAGTCTGGTCATTAGGTGTTGGAGTGGAGCAGAGGCATCAGTCCAGGCTGAGCTTATTCTTTCTGCAGTTGTACAAAAGGAGTCTCTGAGTACGATTGAAGTGGATGCAAAAGCAATTAGTGGTGATACAGGAAAAGGAAAGGTGATAAAGTGTCACCCAGTGAGTGAGTCAGAAGTGCAGAGTTCAGGAAGGGCTAGTGGATCGGGAGGATGAGATGGGAGCCATCAAGTGGACATGATCCGTGCAATAATGTAGTCCATGAGCTTTGGTGAGAGGTATGTGCTTTAACAGAGTTAGAGTGAGTAGTGGCCCAGTCAGTGTGAAGTAGCAGAAGAAGGAGGTGGCACCAGAGATCAGTGATCATCCACCTCCTTCCTACACTGCTGTGCATTGCATTTCACCTTAGACCCTGCACTATCTCAGGCCAGGCTAGTTATGTCTGAGGCACATGGCCCCCTGTGCCAGTCAGTAGGATGCTGTACCCCCTCCTCTCCACCACCCTGACCACCAGCATCTCCAGGTCCCTGTCACGGCAAACCAAAGAGCTAACATTGCTTGGCAATAAGAATGCAGGACTACAGTGTGAAAGGAAGTTCTTGTCTTTCTCTGTCAGAAGTGCTGTTGAGCTGGGAGTTAGACATGCCATCAACAGGGTGACCATTGCAAAGTCACAGCAACGCCAAGCACATTGCTCTCTCCTGTCACCAGTTTGCATGAGACAGGACCAATGAGGTGAAGAACAGAACATTGTGTGAGAAATGTCACCATGGGCCTTAGTGGAACAGGCACTTTGAATCTCACTCGAGAATACACTTCACCTAAAAATGGGGAAATGTGGCTCCGTGAATGAGTGGACCAGACCATGGGGAAATGGAATATACTGTGATGAAATGTGAAGCTCAACTTGCTTGGAAAACTAAAATACTTATAAAATGATGAAAACTTGAAAAGCTTGGTATTCAGGGGAATCTGTGTATCCTTGTACAAAATCATAGAAAGTTAACGTGTAGGAACAGCCAGCAGTTAGGAAAGTAAGTGTAATTTTGACCTTTATTTTAAAGGGATTGGAATATAAGAGCAAAGTGGTCTTTTGATCATTATGTAAGTTATTAGTGAGAGCATACCTACGTAGAGTTGGTATTTTTATGTAAGGAAGGACTTGCCATAGAGAGAGAGGGCAACAAAGGTTCGTAAGAGTGACTCCTTCGATAAGTGATTATCCTAACTAGGTTCTGTGGATCTGTTCTATAAACCTTGGAAGATAGAAATACATTAGTGGTCAAATTAAAAAACAACAATTCTTAAAGGGCTGTACAGGATACATGCTGGGAAGAGGTTTCCATAGGCTAGGAACTCTAGAACAAGAAGCAACTGAAATGGGGACAGATTTATACTCGCAATGTTTCTACGGTAGTACGTTACATAATAGAGCTGGGAAATACAGTTATAATCAGCTAACTGTGATCCTTGCAAGTTTGACTTTGACAGTGGGTGACCAATTGTTATGGATTAAAATAAGTGACATTTTAAACATGGGACCTGGGGAGAGGGGTGGAGCATGTGTTTGAGGGAGGGTGTGTATGTATGTGGGTGGGTGTGTGTCAATAAGGTACGTGGGTGGGTGCATGTTGGTGGTGTAAATGTGTGAGTGTGGGTGTAGGTGAGAGTGTATGTGTGTATTGGGAGGCTGTGATAAGTTTGGGCAGATGTGGGGCAGGGGGAATGTGTTGGTGATGATCATAAGAGCAAGGAAGAGAGGTGTATTGATAAATGTGAGAATGGTATGATAAGGGTGGGATGCCACCTTGGGGAGGGTCCATGGGATTGCAAGATAGCATTGATGACTCTGAGAACCAGGAAGGGGGTTTGGGAGGTTTCTGATTACTAGGAGAGTGAGGGTGGTGTGGGTTTGACGGCAGGGGTGGGGAGTGGGCATTGGTATGGTGAGATTGAAGCAACCAAAACTTACAACTTATTTTGTGGAGTCACAGTTCAACGATCACTCCATTGGATGACTCATAAACAAACAGTCTTGCATGATTACTCAGGCATCCTGCATGGCAAATACCACAGTGTCTATGTTTACACACAAACAGAAACAGAGAGGACTCAAAGGCAAAAGGAGATTCCCAATCTCAATCTCTCACAGTTTCCAAGAAGATGGTGTTTGTAGCCAGTGTCACCACTAGGTGGAGTGTGGCTTTAAAACTCACTTCCAGTGGTGCCATGCTGTTTATTAAAAAAGGTAAAAACAATGACTGCAGATGCTGGAAACCAGAGTCCAGATTAGAGTGGTGCTGGAAAAGCACAGCAGTTCAGGCAGCATCCGAGGAGCAGTAAAATTGACGTTTCGGGCAAAAGCCCTTCATCAGGAATACAGGACCCTATTCCTAGGGTTGATGTACAAATACCTACAACACCTTGCTTTCCTGATGAGATCCATAAATAAAATGTCCTTATGTAACTTAGAGTCATGCTGGCTGACAGAAGAAGTAACAGTGTGCTGTGAAATGCACTTTTAAAAAAATATTCAATTATGGGATGGAGATATTGTTAGCTGGGTCAACATTTATTGTCCATCCCTGTGTGCCCACAAGGCATATAAGAGTCAACCACATTGTTGTGTGTCTAAAGTTACATGTAGGCCAGACCAGATAACAATGGCAGTTTCCTTGTGTTAAAAGGCACTGAGACTAGATTAAATTACTTACAGTGTGGAAACAGGCCCTTCAGCATAACAAGTCCACACCAACCCTCCGAAGCGCAACCCACCCAGACCCATTCTTCACCTAACACTATGGACAATTTAGCATGGCCAATTCACCTAACCTGCACATTTTTGGACTGTGGGAGGAAACCAGAGCACCCGGAGGAAACTCATGCAGACACGGGGAGAATGTGCAAACTCCACACAGACAGTTGCCTGAGGCAGGAATTGAACCCAGGTCTCTGGCGCTATGAGGCAGCTGTGCTAGCCACTGTGCCACCGTGCCGAGACTTCGATCTATTTCTGCTGGTTGATTTACACATTGAAGTGAATGGTTGTCTGCAGAGTATTCACGAGGTAAAAACAATGACTGCAGATGCTGGAAACCAGATTCTAGATCAGTGGTGCTGGAAGAGCACAGCAATTCAGGCAGCATGCGATGACAGGCAAAATCGACGTTTCGGGCAAAAGCCCTTCATCAGGAATAAAGGC
>NC_057729.1:46210256-46229252 GCF_004010195.1 Chiloscyllium plagiosum
GGGTGGGTCGTAGGGGGGCGTGGACCTGACCAGGTAGTCGTAGGGGGGCGTGGACCTGACCAGGTAGTCGTAGGGGGGCGTGGACCTGACCAGGTAGTCGTAGGGGGGCGTGGACCTGACCAGGTAGTCGTAGGGGGGCGTGGACCTGACCAGGTAGTCGTAGGGGGGCGTGGACCTGACCAGGTAGTCGTAGGGGGGCGTGGACCTGACCAGGTAGTCGTAGGGGGGCGTGGACCTGACCAGGTAGTCGTAGGGGGGCGTGGACCTGACCAGGTAGTCGTAGGGGGGCGTGGACCTGACCAGGTAGTCGTAGGGGGGCGTGGACCTGACCAGGTAGTCGTAGGGGGGCGTGGACCTGACCAGGTAGTCGTAGGGGGGCGTGGACCTGACCAGGTAGTCGTAGGGGGGTGTGGACCTGACCAGGTAGTCGTAGGGGGGCGTGGACCTGACCAGGTAGTCGTAGGGGGGCGTTGACCTGACCAGAGTATTCACCCTGGGTGGGATTGGTTTAGCTCAGTTGGTTGGACAATTGGTTTGCGAGATGGTGTGATACTGACAGTATGGTTTCAATTTCAGCACCTGCTGAGGTTACTATGAAGGACTGTCCTTCTGAACCTACTATGAGGGGCATGAATAGGATAAATAGACAAAGTCTTTTCCCTGGGGTCGGGGAGTCCAGAACTAGAGGGCATAGGTTTAGGGTGAGAGGTGAAAGATACAAAAGAGACCTAAGGGGCAACTTTTTCACACAGAGGGTGGTACGTGTATGGAATGAGTTGCCAGAGGATGTGTTGGAGGCTGGTACAATTGCAACATTTAAGAGGCATTTGGATGGGTATATGAATAGGAAGGGTTTGGAGGGATATGGGCCGGATGCTGGCAGGTGGGACTAGATTGGGTTGGGATATCTGGTCAGCAAGACGGGTTGGACCGAAGAGTCTGTTTCCATGCTGTACATTTCTATGACTCAATGACTCTCCTCTCACCTGAGGTGTGTGGGAGACCTCAGGTTAAATCACCACCAGTTGTATCTCTCCAATGGGAGAGGAGCCTTATGGTGTGGTAAGATTATATCAACTTGATTCAGTCTGAGAAAACAATGGACAGACTCAGGAATGTACAAATGAATCATTCTCAACAGCTGCAGGGCAGAGACAAGGAAACATGGAGAAGTAGGCAAGGACTGGAAGATACTTCCTTTGTCCATCTCTCTTTCTCAATCTCAGAAGTCACTGCTCAGTAAAAAAAAACTACCACTCAGAGAACGTTCTAAGCTTTGATTGAGGAATCAGGTCAAAGGTTTCATTCTTTTAACTCAAATGCTCTTAAAATGTTAAAAATGCAATTGCATCTCAAGATCCACCTCCCGTCTCCCCACCCTGGTTTTTAAACTTATTATCTGTGTTGTGTGTATGTGTTAAATGTGCATTCTCTTTTTCTCAAGTTTAATAGAAATAAAATGCTATTCTCTTTCACTCATGAAAGCCTTGAAATTGGTTCTGCTTGATTTTTGATCAGCTTATCTAAGTTTTAATTTAATTGTGACAGTTATGTACTCCTAAGGAAATAAAAATATTTGTTGTGACTGACTGAGTGGGGGTTTCAAGAAGAAAGAGACAATCTCCCTTCTTCACCTGGCTGTAACGCAGACACCAGCAAACATGTCTGCAGCATAACCTAGGAGGAATAGCAGATCCTCTATATAGCCAGTTGTAAATTTAAACTCTGCTGAAATTGTTAAAGCATCAGCTGCACTCGTCTAGTTACGAGTTTGCCCTCACAACAGTTTGTATTTTCATAGCACCCCTCATGTGGAAGAATGAATTAAAAGTAAATGCATTTAATTGTAGCTATAGCACAGGAATTGGCAAAGCCTTCTAGCTACAAAACAGAGAAAGTGGAGCAAAATGGAAAGCTGATCAGGAATCGTTATGTTGTACGTTGGATCTAGTGTTTACAACATTTTTGACTTTGGGTTAAACCTAAAGATTTTATTTCCTCCATTGAGTACGATAGCTGAAACACAGACTGAATAAGAATGATCGTCTAAACAAGGTCGGGGATTAAGGATGCTCAATCTAAATTGAACATGTAACCCTTTAATTGACTTGTTTAAATTGAATATCTTGTTACATCACACATGGTTCTTGAATATTAGTTAATTGCTGATTTATGTTTACTCTGAGCCATTAGTTATTTATTATAACCAGAGTTAAGATAATATTTTAGTCCTTAATGACAATTGTCATAGTCATCATTGTATTTCGTAATCATTGTCAACTCTTTAACTGAAGTGACATCGACACTCAGTACAAACTAAAACAGATTAGAGGTGATTCTTACTGAGGAAGGAAGGGGCAGTTTCACTTCATAGTTTTAGTGTACTGAGCAGGTTCCTTATTTATGACGTACACCCAAAATCACTTTGGACAGATGTAAAACTGAAAGCATAGCTTTGACTATCTTATCACTATCTCCAAACTTATAATCTATCTTGAGTAAGAACAGAAAACATAGGAAATACACAACATTTGTGGAGAGAAGGTTGATCAAAAGCTTCTCATGAAGTGTCATCAACCTGCAACGTTAGCTTGGTTCCCAGCTCTACACAGATGCTGCCTGACCCATTGAATGTTTCCAGCATCTCCATTCTTACTGCAGAAATATTTTGCTCTTGTACAATCCATCTCTGTTCAGATGGATATTTCAAATTTGAAGTACACCTTAGCTTTGCTTCCAGCACCTTTCACTCATTTACTTAAAATGACCATGGATTTTTTTTATGCAACAAGGAGGGAGAAAGGATTCAATTATTATGTGATTTCAGAAACTGCAAAGGAGAAAAAATTAGAAATAATCAAGATAACAAACGCACCAAAGTTTTACTCTGAGAAGATCTGCAGTTTAATTTAAATTATTGCTGCCAATATCACTTCAACACAGAGTAAATGCTTTCTCTGATCGATGTTAGGATATATAATGCAAACATTTACCCATCACCCTACTTTCTTCCACTCCCACAACCTCCCTCCCCAAGTAGGCATGGGAATCAAATATTATAGGCAGACACCAGAGCAATTATTGGCTGCGTATCAATCAACTCCTGACAGATATGTGACCCACAGGTATGTCTAATGACCAGTCTGTTAATTATAGAAAATGTGACAAGTTTATACGAGTGAACTTTAGACCAGTAATATAAAACAGACAGCTGAACTATAGCCTTGTTCCCTCAGGGCAGGCTCTGCACTGATGGTGGGTCCCCAGTGGACCTATTATATGTTAATTAGTTTAATTCAAAATTGGAACTCGAGAAGTTAAACTAATAGTTCCTCCCTTTGACTGCAAGTGTGACCAATGTGAAATAAAGTCAAGTGGATGAATAAATAATTTTTGGGTGTGTTTTGTTTTTATTGAATTAATGATGTGTAAGCTGGAATCAGTAAATCATCCGTGTCCGACTTATTTAGGATCAAGGTAACCTTACTCACAGCTTGCTTCAGGTCTAATCTTAGTCTCTATTACTGCTGGGCTGGATAATTCTTGAATTGGGTTCAGACCAGAAATACTTGGTTCCACGCCAGATGACACAATCAACAGTCATCCTCTCCTCAACCATTATTGTGCAGCGAAATATTTGAATCTCATTCAAAATATTTGAACCCCATTGAAATTCAGTATCTTTTGCAACTGCACAGCAACAGGCAGATACCTTATAAATGCCACTCTTAGGAGATAATTAAAATTCCCCATGCCTCTGAGGGAGTTCTTCCTTGTGGCAGCCACTTGGACTAAGGCGTTTTGTCCAAACTTCATCTTCCTCCTGGCTTGAATGTCAAGCTTGATCAAGCTTGATCAATGATATCTGATCTAAAGAAAATGGCTGATTAGATTAGATTCCTTACAATGTGGAAACAGGCCCTTCAGCCCAACCAGTTCACACCGACCCTCCGAAGAGAAACCCAGCCAGACCTCTGACTAATGCACCTAACACTATGGACAATTTAGCTTGGCCAATTCACCTGCCCTGCACATCTTTGGACTGTGGGAGGAAACGAGAGCACCCGGAGAAAACCCATGCAGACATGGGGAGAATGTGCAAACTCCACACAGACAGTCACCTGAGGCTGGAATTGAACCTGGGATCCTGGCGCTGTGAGGCAGCAGTGGTAACCTCTGAGAGCTGGAGAAACAAGACCTAAGAAACGAAAGCCAAATAAAGTTGTACAAGTTTACAAATGCTGCCATTAAGAGATTCAGGATACCAGCAATGCCAAACAAATGCACAGAATCTAATTAGCCTCTTCTGCTTTCAAATGCTCTCTCCTGCAAACTTGCCCTGTTTATTATGCCTAAGATTGAGTTTGTTTTATTGTTGTCATGGATACAGTGAAAAGTGTTGTTTTGTACAGGCAGGTCGTACCATATAAACTGCATCAGGATAGCAGAACAGAGTGCAGAATATAGTGTTACAGTCACAGAGAAGGTGAAGAGAAGGAGGTTAAAAAATTATGTGCTTTAGGTTTTAGTGGTCCAGATTGTTTGACGAAATACTCCTTTGAATTGCTATTACTCTGAACTGCCTTTAGTTTGCACTTAGTGATCAATGTCCATAGTTTCCTTGTTGCTGGGTAGATGAGGTGACTTAATTGGGTATATGATTACTGTAATGTTTAAATTGTTCACTTCCTTTGTCCTGCCAATGCCAGCATGATGGATTAGTTCTTATGGTTTGTACATGATTGCTGATGTCAATAATCAGGTGAATTGTGCATAAGAGTAGTTCTTGTATTGCCTGACTGGAGAATTGAACCACTGCAATCAATTGAATTCAGGGCAAAATGAATGCTGTTAACTCCATTTACTATGATAGTTTTCTGTTCTCAGTTCATCTAAAGGGACTTAGGTTCAATTCCAGCTCAGGTGAATCTGATGAGATTCTATTTTATTAATGTCTAAGTTCCTAAATGTACAATTTAGACAATCTTCATCTCCAGAGCAAAATAAAATGGTCACAGTTTAACATTAATAGTCTTTTTTGCATGCATCTGCACAATATATCTTATAGCTTGTCTGTGTGGGAAATGGAGGTAATGGTGTGGAGAATTTATTCCTGTTTAAGCTCAAAATAATCAGTATTGTCATGGGCACCTTTATGGGTACCTCGCTGTACATGTCTCTGTTTTAAAGAAAATTCCTTATTCCTTTCCTTACCTCCACTTTGTTTCCCAGGACAATGATTGTTGTTTCAGTGCCATTTTCTACTTGTTCCCATAACTAGAAAATTTAATTAATCTTGATGAAGGGTTAAGCCTGAAACATCAACTCTCTTGCTCCTCAGATGCTGCCTGACCTATCATGCTTTTTCCAGCGCCATACTTTATCGTCTCTGACTTCTCTAGCACCTGCAGTCCTCACTGTCCCCTAATTAATCTTCCTTCCAATTTCCATCTTTCTCTCTTCTTCACATGATCCATCTTAGATGTCTGCTTTCCTGAACTGTTCTATCTCCATTTCTGAGAACAGGATATCAACCAATATTCATGATAAGCCCTCAGGCCCCGTAGTTATATCCACAATACTTTTTCATACCCTACGTCCAATAAGTACTCCACCCCATTTTCTCAGTTTTTCCATCTCTGTCATATCTATTCTCACAATGTTCCATACCAGCACTTCTGACATCGCATCTGTTTCCCTCAATGCAGGACTCCTCCAAATCACCATGATTGACCAAAGCCTTTAGCCATGTCTATTCTACCTCCTGTGCTCGCATCCCTTCCCTCTCTCCCACAACCATGGGGTTTCTTTTGTCCCATCTTCCACCCTACCAGCTTTCATATTCATGATTTGGAGATGCCGGTGTTGGACTGGGGTGCACAAAGTTAAAAATCACACAACACCAGGTTATAGTCCAACAGGTTTAATTGGAAGCACTAGCTTTCGGAGCGCCGCTCCTTCATCAGGTGGTTGTGCCCTCCACAACCACCTGATGAAGGAGCAGCGCTCCGAAAGCTAGTGTGCTTCCAATTAAACCTGTTGGACTATAACCTGGTGTTGTGTGATTTTTAGCTTTCATATTCACCAGTTAAACTTCCATCAGTTTCATGGCCCCCTGCATGACATCGGCACTCAACACATCTTCCCCCTCTCTTTCTTCCCTTTTTCAGCATTCCCAAGGGGTAGTTCATTCCTCAGAACCCTAATCCACTCCAAAACCACCCCAAACAGCTCATCCTCCTCTTAAGGCACATTTCCAAGCAAGTTCAGGGAATGCCCCACCTGACCTTTTATTTCACATATCCTTACCATTCGAGGTCTAAAATGTCCATTTCAGATGAAACAGTCATTTCTTTAATATTTCAGTTTGAATATTGCTAATAAAAAAACGCATTGTGCTTTCTCTATGGCAATGTCTCTGCCAAGCACAGCCCTCTTGTCAACCAATTGGCATTCTCCTCTTCTACAGTGCACATATTTGCCTTCTCTTTACACTGGTATTCTTTTCAATTGCCCTGATGAGTAGACAGTAACAAAGGTATTATAATATCAAGTGAGCCATTCTAAAACAAATACACTTACTGTCTCAAACCCTCAAGAAGAGGTAATTCACAACACATAATGTGTAATCTACACAAACACGTCACCTTTTTGGGAGAAAGATTTTGAACTTGGGGAGAAGCCTATGGAGGTAACCATGTTGTATTTGTCCATTTAAAAGGTTAGATAAGAGCTGTTAGTGGGAAGAAACATTGAACTCATTAAACAACCATTTCAGGCATCTGTTGAATCAGACTTAGAAATAAACCGCTAAATATCTGGCTGCCAGAGTACATAACCTATTCCAATTAACATTCAGTTGAGAAATAACACCTTAGAAATTCAACTACAAGAAACTTCACAACCTGCTGTGAACTCACTTTATCCTTAAAGAATCAACTCCATTCACAAAACTTAGCCTGTTGTTTTGGAGACCAGAGATAATACATCAGACACTTAGTATACCCTGTAAAAGTAATTAGTGTGTGTGTGTGTGTGTGTGTGTATATGTGTGTGTGCGTGTGTGAAAGAAAATGTGTGAGTAATATTGGGACACATAGGTGAGCATAAATAATTTTATATTAAACTCACAAACTCTTGCTGCTGCATAGTAATACAGTCTGCAGTAAAGAAAAGCACACAGCACTTTCCACACAAAAGTACTGATCACATGTAGCAAAAGAACACACATTCTGTTTATAAAGGAATTCAACTATGTATTAAAGTCAAAAAAACATTTGCAGAGCTTCCACATGGTATCTTTCTAATAATACAGTCACGGTAAAGAACACAATCAATCCCACAACACTAGAGTTATTCTTTTTCTGAAAATGTTCTAAGACTAAGGTTGTAATATCCTCAGAACAGAACATTGCTCATTGCTGGAAAAATCCATCAGGAAACCTTGAGGATGTAAAAGTTACGAAATAAATGCAAGACTTTACTTTCATTAATTCATTTTCTACACCTTGCATGATCCCAGATGGTTTAGCTAATTGTTCTTAACATACATTGCACTTACAAGATATATTGAATTGGTATCCAATTTGGTCTGGTTTATGGTACGTGGACATGAAGTACGTAACTATGTCAGCATGCCCATGCCCAATTTTGCATTTTTGTCATGTACATGGTTTGATTTTTCCCAGCACATACATATGTCATGTATTGTAGATTTGGGGTTTTCAGAAGATTTATTAGTTGAATGAACATTTCCTTCAAGAATGAGAAACATCCATAGGTGGGGCGGCATGTGGTTGGCACTGCTGCCTCACAGAGCCAAGGACCCAGGTTCGATTCCAGCCTCAGGCAAATGTCTGTGTGGAGTTTGCACATTGGTTTTCTGCATCGGTTTTCTTTGGGTGCTCTGGTGTTTTCCCACAGTCCAAGATGTGCAGGTTAGGGGGAATGGCAGCGCTAAATTGCCCATAGTGTCCAGCGATGTGCAGGCTAGGTGGGTTAGCAATTGGAAATGAATGGTTACTGGGATTCGGTAGTGGTTTCGGTCTGGGATGGTCTTTGTAGGGTCAGTGTGAACTCAGTGGACCAAATGGCCTGTTTCCACACTAGGAATTCTCTGATTCTATGAAAGGTCAAACAAGAAACTATCTGTTCTGAATTTAGAAAAGATTTCAGAGTTGTAAGTTCGGCAGATCCTGCAGCTGAACTTATGCCATTGCTCCATAGCATCCGTTGTTTTTGTTATTATTAATAATGTTTCATGGAGAGATGCTGTATTGCAATAAATTCAATTTGATCTTTTGCTACATGTGCAGTCTTTAGTGTTACATTAATATGGTGGCCACTAAGAGCTCTCATTTATGGTGTAACACTCAGATATGATCCATTTTCCATCACATGTAGCACTCTATTAATTTTTTCTTTATATTATCAGTATAGCGTGCTAAACTTGATTCATTCCTGACCTTTTTAGTGCACAAGAGATCATTATCTGACTTGTGCTGAGATACCCCGGTGATAAATGTAGATCGTAAAAACGACACAAGTTAAACATTTTGGTCCTTTTTTCAGGCAGTATGCTCCCATTTTAATGATCTTCATTTAGACAATGCCTTAAGTGCACTCAGACCGTTCAAGAATATACTTCATTATACCATTAGAAATGCACATATTTAAATAAAATTTAACGACAGCTAGTCATGGGTGTGTAATGCTTGCACATTATATATTGTACAATTACACTTCTAAAAAGCCTTAAGAATCTATTAAAATAGTACTTTTTCTATTCATCTAATTAATTGAATTGTAAATTTAAAATTATTTCACTTCCTCCATTTACACTTATATCTTCTGCATGAGTCAATATGTATAAAAAATTGCAAATGGATTATTGACCTCTGGCATGCCTATATTGAACCAACTAGAAGGAGCAGAATTAAACCGGCACGTATATTGCATCTGTGACCCACAAGGTTACATCCTTTGGTTAAGAAAAACGTTTTCAAAGTGGCAGTGAGCCTGTAGAGGTGAGCATTTCTTGCCTATCTCTAGTTTTCCCCGAGTCAGTCCCCTACTAATAGCACTGACACAACACCAGGTTATAGTCCAAAAGCTTGTGATTTCAGCTTTACCTGGTGTCGTGTGATTTCTGACTTTGTCCATCCCAGTCCAACACTGGCACCTCCACATCATGACTAATAAATCTGTGACTGAATGTGGAGTTAAAGAACTCTCCCCTATAAGGTTAAACTGTAAATCTTGAAACAAACTGAATTATTCAGAACAGACAACAGGTTCATCAACATCTGAAATACAAAAAGAGCTGGGTAACATTTCAAAAGGCTACCTTCCGATTGGATTCTGATTAGGGGTAAACATGTGTCTGTAAGATATGCTGTGTATTTCCATACCTCAAGAACCATTCTCTTGAGCAACTATTTCACTTATGTTGTCACTATTGTGAAAGAAGTACATATTTTGTAAATTAAATATTGAACCAATTTAATTAATGTTTGATGGTGCTGCTAATAGAAACATAGAAAATTCGGCCCTTTGAGCCTCCTCAGTATGATCATGGCTGGTCATCTACTCAATGCCCTATTCTTGATATATCCTTTTCTGGAGAACACACGAAATCTTCTTGATCTCATGGAAAGTAACTAGAATTACATCCTAACTACTAGAGAAGATTGTACTACAATAAAGGTGAAAGATGACTGGAAAATGTAATTCTTGATGACAACATAAATTAATGGAAATCAGTGAGCTCTGTGTTAAGATGATTTTTTTAACCAAAGGTTTATGATGCACTATTGGATAAGTTTATATTGTAAATGTGCTACGTAAATGCAACTTGTTGTTGTCTGGAGAGAGACTTTTTTTTAACCTGAAATGCACCTTCATTCAAATATTGCTATGAAAATGAACTCTCCTATCTCACACACAGATCAAAGCACCTAATTGGAATTTAGCACTTAATCGGGATTTGGAAAACTGTTTTAGCTAGATTTTTTTGTGAAATGATCTTGTATGATTGCTCTGGAATGGCCTCATTAATATTTAGTAAATGTCCAACTGAGTTATGTATGTAAAACGGCTGTAGTACAGTAACATTGTTAATCTTATTGCATCAGAATGTTAATTTTGTTTCATGATAATGAACTAATGTGAGAAAATTGAATATAATTTGATGTAGGAAATGTTTTATTTAACAAGACACTGATTTCTTAAAATATTTAAAAATGTTCCTGCTTTTAAAAAAAATCTATGTGTTTTTACTATAGTGCGGCAAGAAACGTCTTCTGACATTCTTATTGTGTTACATGATCAAAAACAATTAAGATTTTGATGCCCTTGGTACAGCAAAACTTAAAAAAAAAATCACATTTCTCAGGTCGAAAAGAAACACATTTTTCATGACATGGACACAACTATAGTAAGAGATGCTCATAGTGCTGTTACCAGTTTGTAGGCATTGATCACAGATGTAGAACCATCACTGTAACATGCACTCGAACTCTGAATTTGCTTATTAAGAGACAAAAATTCATAGAGGTATACAGAACGGATACCATCTCTTTGGTTGAACCCGTCCAATGTGACCAGGTTTCCTACTACTTAGGCATTAACTAGCACTATTTCTTTATTAGATTGGAAAAACTTTCAACAGTGAAATGTTTCAATGTAAACATTAGTATAAGGTCACAACTTAATGCAAGTCATTCACTGGTTCTTTGCAATTTGCTTTTCTTCACGTTTTGTCGATAACAAGTTTTCCAGAAGTCAAATGCAGCATCCAATATGCAGAGGAAAAATGTCTGTTTGTAAACCCAATACAAAGGAAAATATGCCCAACTGCAGAGACCTGAGAACTGGGCAATAAGACTTCACACTCCTGTTATCCTGTGTCCAGAATGTATAGTGTCCTGGTAATTCTGAGGTGGTCTTCCCATGTATGTAGCATGGTGCATAACATTGTGGTATAACATTACTACTAATACCAGCAGGGCCAGGGAGTGATGTTTGGGGGAATAATGGGAGTAAGTGAGGAAAACATTTAATTCATTGGAATCGCTTATAGGGCAGGTTGGGAATAGGTTGAAATGATTTACTTCATGAAGCTTGACTGTGTTTTGTACATTTCTCAAGTGCTGGTAAAGGAAAAATTATTATTTTTATCAGTTTTTGATCAGAAGCAAATGGAGTTAAACTATTTGACCGATATAAACAGCAATGTAATAGATTCCTAATTATTTTCACAGTGTAAAAATATCAATATATTCTCTGGGTGTTGGAAGTATCTTCACAGCCTGACAATGTGATAATTAACTGCAGTAAAAATAAAGCTATAACTGGCAGCAGTTAATTATCACTTATGATGCTGCACTGTAAGATGCTGTTCACACTTGTGGAAGACTTCTTTAAGTTGTATTGTAATTTAAGTGATAATCATTGAACAGAGGAATAAACATACGTTAAAATTTGACATCCCTGCATAACTGTGCTTGCGTTTACTTTTAACTTGCTCTAATGTCGCTGGCCCTAGGCTGGCTTTCCTGTACACAAGCCAATAATTTTTAAAGAGAGATAAATTTCCGAGTGACCGACAGAAAAAAATACAAATGATTCGCATTTTAAGAATTTTACTGTAACAAAAAAGCTAAAGCCAACATAGGTCAAATATTAATTACCAGGAAACTAATAAACCAAATAAATGGAAAAGATAGGTTTCACAATAATTAACTAACACAACTGAAATATGCCATTCAAAACCCTTTCTTTGTGTGCTGTGCTTCTGACAGACACGTGGCATCATAGGAACAGTCTCACAGTCACACATGAGTTTCCGGTTAGTTCATTTCTTCCCACTACATCAGGTCAAAACTTTCAGGATCCTTTGACAATTGTACCACATAGCTGAATTTCCTAGATATGAACAGCAAGATACATCATGGAAACTCTCAGTTCAAGAATAATCCAATGACTCACCTGTTCTTTGTGGGTTTCTTCATCTCTCACTAGCATCCTGCTTGGATAGTAGTACAAGCACACTGCACCTGTCTCCCACAGCAGTGGCTTCTTTGGCTCCATGTCTCACTAGCCACTTTGTTTTTCCCCTGTAAAATACTGTGAAATGGCATTAAACTGGCACCAATACTTCAATGGTTTTTTATTTGAGTTTTTCACCTCATGACAATCAGATCACAGACGTGTGTGCCTGCATCATTGTGTTTATCTGGATTTCTCTGTTTTACTTTGAGTTAAAGGACTATTTCAACTGGCCAGTAAGGTTGTGTTCATGACAGTGTCTTTAGAGATTTGGTACGGTCTGTTTCATCACGGTCGGATTTTCTATCTTTGCTCTTCTCTTTGCCTAATGTTTATTATCTACATTTTCTTTGAAGTCATGATGGATGACTGTAACTCCCAGGTATCCCTCTAAACCCACTGCTTCTGCAGTGATTCCAGGAGTTTTGATAATGTGCGCTGCTCTGGCAATGGTTTTGTTGCATGTATTGCAACTGCATCTCACTATATCAGTGCAACAGAAGCTGCAACTCCCATAGCTTTTTATCCTATCTTAAGACTCAAATAAATCTCATTGGATTAATGCCCACTGCAGTTAACTCTGTTGCCTTCTCCAGAGATGTTGCCAGACCTGCTGAATTTCTCCAGCACTTTCTGTTTTTGTTTCAGCACTAAGAAAGGTTATTTCCAGATATTAAACAAGCCAGGCACATTGGAAATGGAATTTATCTTGGGTCGCGGTCAAATGAGAAATAGAATGCTGGCAGTGCACTGAAAACTAATGGAAGAGAAAATCAGACAGAATGTAACAGAGCAATGGTATCATATCACCTAAGACAAATATTACACCTGTACATAACATGAGTTTATGTACAATCACTACAGAAACTAGTTCTGTCCTTTTAATAAATGTAGTGATTAAAAATTCACTTGCATCGTTAATTGGATAAAGGGCTCATGATTTACAATCTGCCTGCATCTGTTCTGCTGGAGGTAGGCAGCATGCACATGATATGTTTCTCTTCAGGACTGTGATTGTGGTGTTTAGACCAGCCTGAACAGCACTGTTGGCTATATGCACACTCAATCAAAACATGCGTGAAGGGTCATAATGCCTCTGCTTCTGGGCCAGAAAGTCCAGGTTCAAATCCCAGCTGAGGATGAAGGCATTTCAGAATGGGTTGATGTTAAAACAAGTGTGGGAGGTTAACATATCCTTCAGCTTTTAAGGGTCATCTATACCTCTTAAACATAAGCTGCACTGTGAGTGGCATTCAGGTGTACAAGCAAGGCTGGCAAGCTGACAATCTTGTGTGAGATTTTCACTAACGTGTAAGATCAGGATCTGGTGTGGCTAGGCAATGAAAATCACAGTATGGGAGGTTATCTCAGAATTATGATTCCTCTGGTTTAATTAAAATATATGGTGGATGAGTGGGAACAGAGAACACACCCAGTACCAATCAATGCCTCCCTCTGCTCCCTGAAGAATTATTGTGGGGCTGAAATGGAATGATAACAATTTCTTTGGCATCATTGCACAGATAGGAGAAAGGGAGGACTGTAGATGCTGCACAGTCAGATTTGTAGAGTGGTGTTGGAAAAGCACAACAGGTCAGGCAATATCCGAGCAGCAGGAAAGTCGATGTTTTGGGCATACGCCCTTCATGAGGAATGTGGTGCTGTCAGGTTCACTGTGGAGTTTGAACAAATGTATTTACATTTGTCTTTTCAATAAACCTAGGAGCCAGACTTAAGCACTATGATAGTTGTGTTATAAGACTACCCTATACACCTCCTGTCACTTTCCAGGAGCTAGCTGTTCCAATCAGTCAGGCAGCAGACACCTCCAAAATGGCTGTCTTCTGCCTTGGGTACTGCACTAGCAGGCACCATCTACCTCCTAGGGATGCTCTGAACTTCTCTTTGGACACCTAATGCATGTCCTCAGCAATTAGAACATTTTAATTTAGAAATTTAGAAAGTAATTTAGATGCAGCTTGGCTGTGGGATCGGGAACTGGAACTCATCTAGATGTTGGGTTTCCAAGGCCATGCTGGATATCCGGTCAGTTGTCCTTATTTGGAATCTGGGGACAGCGACCATCCATTAGAAGTTAGGCACATTGGAGTTGTGTGGCTATTTCAAACCTGACCAAACCAAAGATTTTAAATTAAATACAGGACACAATATTTTCATTTTAAGTTGTTTTTACACAGTTAGTTCCTGCCTCTTTTCTATTTTCTGCCATTGTAATATCTAGACATTTATTTCAGTAACACTGGATCATTTTCATAACGTGATTGCACATCTGACTCTAGTTTGTTTCCCACTGATCATTTTTATTTGCATTAACTGCAGAGAAAGTTAACTAATGATTGATTTTGAAAGTCGTTGATTGCATGATCAATTTATTGGAATCACACTCTTATAATAATGGATTTCACTTCCAATGGATGATGACATGTAACTGTGTCCACAGTGGCATGGGTAATATTGAATGCTCAACCTGTATAGAATTATGGATATAAAAATAAATCCTAACAGTCCATGACACATCATGTTGCTGCTCTATCATTCCATTTCATAAATTTGTAATATTTGTAATTTTATAGGATAGCATATTGAAATAACAATCTTACATGGCAAATTGCCTTGAGTGCAATGATTGTCACTGTGTGCCAGTAATATTCTTGAAACAGCAATAAATTAATGACCAATCTGTTATAAGGTGGTGTTGATTGAAGCATCATATAAGAAGAACAACCTTTATCAACGTGGAGTCATGGGAAGTAGAGAAAAGGCACATATGCTAATTAATAGTTTAAACTTCTACGTTTTCCAGGAAATGCACATCAACTACTTTCTGGATTTTAGATTAAGAAGATTGCAATCAAACTGAGGCAAAGTATGATCACTTCCAATTTAAGCATGATCACAAGTTAGAACCCCAAAGTGTGATTAGATGAGATTCCCTACAATATGGAAACAGGCTATTTGGCCCAACAGGGCCACATCAACGCTCTGAAGAGTAACCCACCCAGACCCATTTCCCTCTGACTAATGCACCTAATATTATGGGCAATTTAGCATGGCCAATTCACCTGACCTGACCTGCAGTTTTGGACTGTGGGAGGAAACCCACACAGACACAGGGAGAATGTGCAAACTCCACACTGACAGTCACCTGAGGCCGGAGTCGACCCCACTTCCCTGGTGCTGTGAGGCATCAGTGCTAACCACTGAGCCACTGTGCCACACCTGTGATAGGTAAGTTGCAATTCCAGAACGTATTTTTTTTTAAAAAGGCCAATACAGCAAAGATTGATTGCCTATAGAGAGAAATACACAAACTTTCATATAAAATTTGAAAGGAATTTCAAATAAAAGCCATTCAAAAGGGGGAAGAGGTAAATCATTTGACTGGACTGTGATCTCTTTTGACTACAAATACGAATAGAAACTTATTACTAATAGAAACTCCTAGAAATAATAGAAACTTCCAAAAGAAACTTACAAGATAATGCATGGCTTGGAAAGGGTGAGCGCTGGGAAGTTGTTTCCGTTAGGTGGGGAAACTGGGACCGTGGGTACAGCCTTAGAATTAGAAGGGGTCAATTTAGAACGGAAAGGAGGAGACATTTCTTCACCAGAAAGTGGTGGCCCTGTGGAACTCATTGCCACAGAGCGCAGTGGAGCCCGGGACATTAAATATCTTCAAGGCACAGAATGATAAATTGTTGATCTCGCAAGGAATTAAGGGCTGCAGGGAGAGTGTGGGTAAGTGGGGTTGAAATGCCTATCAGCCATGATTAAATTGCGGAGTGGACTCGATGGGCCAAATGGCCTTACTTCCATTCCTTTGTCTCATGGTCTTATGGTCTTAAAGACAGTGAGCGACTGATGCTGCCCTGCTCAATAGCAAGCCACCCTTTGTGGATTATGTCACATATTGCAGACATGTTCTCTTCAAAGAATACAAAAGGATAGGGTTAGAAATGCCATTTTCAACTTTTCTGGTATGTTCTAGTGGGATTGAACACTCTCATGTGTGCCTGCCTGGGTTTGAGCATAGGGTCCTGTGGAGGTCAGTGTCATAGAACTATCCCCTTGTTATCTCCTGCAGTGCAGGTAAAGACTCAATATCACACTGAGTGAACAAATAAGGCAGCTAGCCATGGAGGAAAAGGAAATTAGGATTCCCACTCATCATGAATGCTGGTAGATAGGAATCAGAACAACATAATCCCAACCAGTCTACAAAATGGAGAATCACAAAACTGACTGTTCAACAACAAATGTCAACACTATTGGTAACCTCTATTGCCATGACCACAATCTTTACCCATCTGCTGTTCATGAACAATTCCTAGGATGTGTGTGTGTTTGTGTGTGTGCTTTTTGTTTCTTCTCATGTCCTACAACTAATAAACTTGCACTTGTTGAGAATTCAAAAGTGCTGTGTTAAATTGGCTTATTTTAAAGCATGTGCATTTGGGTGTATCCACAGGGAAGAAATCCTTTTTAAATCAACCTTGTAGTGATCAACCAAGTGGATGAGTAAATAAAGAAGAGGAGCCAATTGATCAATCCTCATTTTGGAGCTAAACAGTTTTGAATATTCCATCTGAAACCACAACAAATTGGAAACTTCACCTGGGGTGTCACTGGATATGCTGTATATCTTTAATATATGTTCTTACATCTATCATGAAGATAGTCTGCATTGCGACAATAAGTTTGTCCGTACTTTTCTTTATAATTTGTGAAGCATTCAGGGTTGCTTTTGCAAGATTAATTAATGATCTTATCATAGAGGCATTCCCTTGATAGCAACAGTCATAAAATGATTGCATTTTTAATATTCAATTTGAGGGAGAAAAGTGTGGTTCAAAGACTAGAATTTTAAACTGTACAAATGGTAATTATAAGGGTCTGAGGACAGAGCTGGCTAAAGTGAATTGGGAAACTAAGTTAAGGGACAGGTCAGTAGAGATATAGTGGAAGATATTTAAGGAAATATTTTATAATGTTCAGAAATATGCATTCCAGTGAGAAGGAAGGATTCTAAGAAAAGCACGTACCATCTGTGGTTAACAAAGAAAGATAATGATCAGTTTGAACTAAAAGAAAAAGCATCTAAATCCATATTATGAGTGACAGGCCAGGAAATAGAACTGAATATAAAGAATGGCAAAAAAATAACAAGAAGATTACTAAGAAGAGAAAAATTAGTGTATGTGGCAAAGCTAATTAGGAATGTAATAACAAATACAAAAACATAATTTGTACAAATATAAAAGCATAATAGTTTCTACAGTTATTTAAAAAGAAAAATAGTTAGTAAAGAGAGTGTTTGTCCTCTAGTGACTCAAAAAGTTATTTTCCAAAATTCCATTTGTTCTGGAAAGGTCCTATCAGAATTGAAAATAGTAATTTGTTTATAAAACCATGAAGGGCATGGATAGGATAAATAGACAAAGTCTTTTCCCTGGGGTCGGGGAGTCCAGAACTAGAGGACATAGGTTTAGGGTGAGAGGGGAAAGATATAAAAGAGACCTAAGGGCAACATTTATGGTACGTGTATGGATTGAGCTGCCAGAGGAAGTGGTGGAGGCTGGTACAATTGCAACATTTAAGAGGCATTTGGATGGATATATGAGTAGGAAGGGTTTGGAGGGATATGGGCCAGGTGCTGGCTGGTGGGACTAGATTGGGTTGTGGATATCTAATCGGCATGGACAAGTTGGACCAAAGGGTCTGTTTCCATGCTGTACATCTCTATGATTCTGTAAGTGTGATTCCTCTAATCAAGATGGGACAGAGAAACAATGATAAACTAAAGGGATAATCCATCTATGTAGGGACAAATCCAGAAGCTATCATTGAGGAGATTATCAAAAGTCACTTAGAAAAACTTAATGCAATCCAGTAGTTGCAACATGGTTTTGTGAAAGAGTAATCATGTTTGATTGATTCATTTGAGTTCTGTGAGAGAACAAAAATAACATTAATATGATGGAATCAGTGGATGCACTGTATTTGGATGTTCAGAAGTTGTTTGTTAAGTTATGACATCAAAAGTTACTATGCAAACTAACAGTTCATGGTGGAGAGTGTGGTGCTGGAAAAGCACAGCAGATCTGGCAGCATCTGAGGAACAGGAGAATCAGTGTTTCAGGCATAAGCACTTCATCAGGAATGAAGGGTTCCAGATGAAGGGCTTATGCCCGAAATGTTGATTCTCCTGTTCCTCATATGCTGCCTGATCTGCTGTGCTTTTCCAGCACCACACTGTTAACTCTGATTTCCAGCATCTGCAGTCGTCACTTTCTCCTAAGAGCTCATGGTGTAATGTGTAACATATTAGTAAGAACTGAAGATTCATTTGTTAATAGGAAAGTGAGCATAAATATAATTTTTAGATTGGCAGCTATAATAAGTGGTTACATCGAGGTAAGTGGCCATAGTGGTCAGTGTTGGTTCTCAATTATTTAGAGTCCATAAAAATGACTTGGATGAAAGCACTGAATGTTTGGTTGCTAAATCTGCTGATGATAGAGAGATAGACAGAAAAATAAGTTGTGAAGAGAACATAAGAAGTCAATTTGTCAGATGGAATGGGAAAATGTGAATTTATCTACTTTGGCAAGAAGAATAGAAAAGTACTATATTTTGGATGTAGGTTTGCTTGCTTAGCTGAAAGGTTCATTTCCAGACGTTTCATTACCTTACTCGGTAACATCTTCAGTGGACTTTCTATGCTCAGTGACTTCCGCACCCCCCCCCCCCACCCCAACTGCCGTGTTTGCCACCACTTCCGCCCCCACCAACGCCATTCACCTGCATTCTGCTGACACGCCCCCCACAGCTCCCATTGTCATCATTCCCGGTCCACAGAACCCTGAGGGGAACACCACCCTGCTCATGACTCCACCCCCATTCCCCCCACCCTCACACCCACTCCAA
>NC_057729.1:46231889-46255662 GCF_004010195.1 Chiloscyllium plagiosum
CTTATCACCTTCATCCCCTCCCCCACTCACCTATTGTACTCTATGCTACTTTCTTCCCAACCCCACCCTCCTCTCACTTATCTCTCCACCCTTCAGGCTCTCTGCCTGTATTCCTGATGAAGGGCTTTGGCCTGAAACGTCGACTTTACTGCTCCTCGGATGCTGCCTGAAATGCTGTGCTCTTTCAGCACCACTTATCCAGAATCTGGTTTCCAGCATCTGCAGTCATTGTTTTTACCTAACATCTTCAGTGGACCTCATGCAAAGCAATGTTGAAACTTCCTGCTTTCTATTCCTGCAAACCTACATCCAAAACCACAACCTGAGCTACAAATCTTCTCAAAACCTGCTAAGTACTATATTATTTAAATGGAGGTAGATTGTAGGACTTGGAGGTACAGAGGGATCAGAGTTTACTGGTAAATGAATTACAAAAATATAGAATGCATGTGTAGCAAATTAATAGGCAAATGGAATATTGTCATTTACTGAAAGGGGATGGATTATAAAGGGAAAGGTGTTTTGCTACAGTTGTACAAAGCATTGATGAACACATCTGGAATACTGTGTCTGGTGATGTTTCCTTATTTAAGAAAGGATTCAAATGTATTAGACGCAGATCAGAGAAGGTTCACTTGATGGGATGGTAGGAGAGGGATTATCTAATGGGAAGAGTTGGACAGGTTGGGCCTGTATCTAGTTGAGTCTAGAATCATGAGAGATGATCTTATTGAAATACATAAGGTCTTGCGAGGATATGACTGTGTTGATGCTGAAAGGATGTTTCTCCTTGTGGGAGAGACTGGAAGAAGAGTGTGCAGTTTAAAAAACAAGAGTCTTCCATTTAAGATGGAGATGAGGAGGCTTCTTTTTCTCTCTCAGAAAGTTGAGCTTTTATATTTCCCCAGACAGCAGTGGAAGGGAGCCCATTGAATATTTTGAAGGCAGGGTAAATAGATTCCTGCCTAACCTGAGGGTTGAAGGTTATTGGGAGTACGCATGAATGTCGATTTTGAGACGACAATCAGATCAGCCATGATCAAGTTCAATGGTAGAGCAGCTAGAGGGTTGAATTGTCTATTCTTACATCTAATTCATATGCTTGTATATTCTAATTGCTTCTTTTTATGTTTGTTATATACAAATCATGTTACATGAAACTTTAAACCCGATCCAATTATCATTCCATAACAATGAAATAAGAATAGTTTACAATTATGCTGTAAGTGCTTTAAACAGCTCTAGGTGCTTCAGAGTTATAGGGAAAACACTTACAAGGGAAAACCAAAGAAGAATAGGAAAATAACCAAATTTGTGTATAGAAATATAGATGGAGAATTTATGGTGAGATTTTCAGGCAGAGTGGGAGACAGTGAGGTGATGGTGTTGATGTTATTGATGGTGAAAGTTTGTGGTCTTTCTGATAGAGAAGATGACTATCAAATGTTCAGTTCAGGGCAGGGGTGCGATGCTAATGATGCAATCAGTTGGTTCAGGATGAGACAGGCCAGGAAATGAGGCAGAATTGATGGTGAGGAGTTAAACATATAAATCAATGTCAACATTGGTTCACTGCTTTCCTTCAAACCCATTAGTCAAAAGGCTCTGAATTCACCTCTAGAATCCTAAGTGTATAACCTGTACCTGTGCTTCTAAAACATATTATCTAATATGAACCCATACTATTGGCTCCTTTGACTCCAGAATGAAGTTTTGTTATAGATCTCTTTAGTCCCAGGTGTTGGAAAGTGAAAGTTGTTAAGTGTGAGAGTGGATTGGATGGGAGGGAGTTAATGCATGTTTGTTTGAGTAGGGAGGTGATTTTCTCTGGAAAAGTGAAGACCACACCTTTTTACGTTATTGCCTCACAGCATGTGACCCCAAATCTCAACTGATGACCTTAGTGGTGGTCGGGATTCGTAATTTGGGAACCCCTGTAAGCTAGTGTAACACTGCAATCTAGTATTGGAGGAGAGCATCCAACCTCTCTTTTGGCAACAAAGAAACTTATGAGTTGATCCTGAAAAGGGAAGGCTGATAAATACTTTCCAAAGAGTTAGTGGGGCCTTTTGAATTTAAATAACCATATGTTAAGTTCAAAAGGAGCTGCCAATCTAACACAGATTTGATTAAATCACACAGAGTGTTTATATTTGGACTGAGTGGCTTGGCTCCTTTCCCAAACATATTTTCAAATGAACTCAATTGACTATATGCAACAAAATATATCAAAACGAACTGAAATAACTTTTTTCCACATAACAGCATATATACCATAAGAGAATTTTAAAAGTCAGTACAAAGCTAAAGCTTAGACAAAAATGCACTTTTGTTAGACTGGCAACACACAGTTTCAGAAAGAAAACCTGATTTTTATTTTTCCATGTAATATGAACAATGTGCCTTGCGGTTTGAAATCTATCATCTTAAAATTTCAACCAGTGAACAACGCTTGGAAAATCAACTTTCTTTTTGCCTTAAACTATTGTGCTTTACAGACTGGAGATGTCAGTACTAACCTAAGAAGGGCTTTTTCTACTATTATTGATCATAATCCAAGCTAAATTTTACATTATGGAAGAAGAGGTGATATTAGAAGTGCAGTTCCTAGGTACAAAGTTGAGGGAGATTTACACAACATCTGAGCAAAGCCATCTATCAATACGCTTTACTAAATATCAGAGGGGGATTAGTGGTGCTGGAAGAGCACAGCAGTTCAGGCAGCATCCGAGGAGCAGTAAAATCGATGTTTCAGGCAAAAGCCCTTCACCAGGAATAAAGGCAGAGAGCCTGAAGCATGGAGAGATAAGCTAGAGGAGGATGGGGGTGGGGAGAGAGTAGCATAGAGTACAATAGGTGAGTGGGGGAGGGGATGAAGGTGATAGGTTGGGGGCGGGGGGAAGGTGGAGTGGATAGGTGGAAAAGAAGATAGGCAGGTAGGACAAGTCATGGGGACAGTGCTGAGCTGGAAGTTTGGAACTAGGGTGAGGTGGGGGAAGGGGAAATGAGGGTAAATATCAGATGGTACAGTCAATGATCCCTTTCTTTTTATCATTTATATATTGTATCTTGTTGATATCAGATATATCCACTTGCCCGCTGAAGATAGTTATTTGCTCTCTCCATATCAAGATTAGTGCTTTATTTTTGACGCTAGTTGAAACAGTTTCAAACAATCATAAGTGCGATCAGAGAGTCTTTAGGAACAAACCAGTATAGAGAGTGAAGTATATTTTTGAAACAAATTTTGCAATTACTCGATTAGATAAGATTAGATTACTTACAGTGTGGAAACAGGCCCTTCGGCCCAACAAGTCCACACCGACCCGCCACCCACCCAGACCCATTCCCCTACATGTACCCCATTCACCTAACACTACGGACAATTTAGCATGGCCAATTCACCTAACCTACACATTTTTTGATCGTAGGAGGGAACCGGAGCACCCGGAGGAAACCCACGCAGACACGGGGAGAATGTGCAAACTCCACACAGAGAGTCGCCCGAGGTAGGAATTGAACCCAGGTCTCTGGCGCTGTGAGGCAACAGTGCTTGCCACTGTGCCGCCCACTATATATTACTCATTGCATGCAAGAAGATTTTTCAACACACTTCATAAAAATGAGAGATGTATTTCATGAACATTGTTTGGGCAAAGGTTAGGAGAAAAAATTAAAAGCATGTTTGGAGAGACAGATTCAGTGGAAGTTTTAGCAGCAAAAGAAATTATGAAGTGGACAAAACAGTAAAGAGAATTGCAATGGATTGGCTAGTATCTCTTTTAACACTGCAATTCTCTGAGATCGCTGTTCTGCCCTAATACTCGTCTCTTGTGTTATAACTTCAGCTGTTTCGGAATAACGTGAACAAATATATAAATCTCAAAGTCAGACACTTGTTTCAATAACACATGCAACTTGGCCTTGCTTACTTTTGTGTGTCTGTTATTTTCATCATTCCATCAGCGGCAGTCCTACCTTTAGCTGCATAGACCGTAAGCGCTAGAGTTTATTCTGGGTGGCTGCATGTTACATTTTGTCTGAGAGCCTTGAGACTGGTTTACAATTTTAAAGGTTATATATAAGTATGTAACTACAAGCTGCTGTTGAAATACCAACTGCCATTAATGAAGTGGAGGCAGTGACAAGTTAACAGGTTGGACAAGCACGTGAAACATGTGGCAAAGGGCGATCACAAAGACAGGATGGGAAGAGGCCATAGTAAGATGGAACAAAATGGTTCAAAATTCTGAGCACCATCCAAACCGGACACAGTCTTTGGGGCATGGGGTGAATGAGAGAGGAAGAGATGATGGAAACATGGGTCTTAAGGTAGGTCAGAAGAGAGCTGCAGTCATTGTTTGGCATCAAAGACAACTCATGAAATTTAGAATTTAAATAGAAAAATGTCAGAAATGTCTAATAAATCTGGCAACACTGAAAGACTCAGGTAGAAGTGGGGACTATTCCTAAGGATTAGGAGGTTTGAGATAGTAACCAGCTTCAAACTAGCCCTGTTGGCATTCTCGCCTTCTTTCTGCTCCCTGATGTAATAAATGCTAACCAGCAGTCATTAGAAATTTTATATTTTTAATACATTCGTGAGTTGGAAATTAATTGAACAAAATGAAGAGCCCTTGATTTATTGTAAATGAAAGGATTGACAACCACTGATATAGACGTTGATATTCTCACTAAAATTACAGCATTGAGTACATCTCCTAACAGCCTCCTTACTGTGCAAAATGGTGCCTGGGTGATTGTCTTAAACTTCAAATGGTTGTGGGAGCTTGGTTACAATACTGACTAATCACTGAGTAAAGAGAGAACTGAGTGGCCCCTGAGGTAACTCATGTCAAGTTGGCAGTCGATTTGTCATTAGCACTTTGATCGGTTATATCTGTTAAACAAATTAAACCACCGACCATTTGCGAAGCATATTTTGCATTTTGGATCCAAGAATTTCAGCTCACTGGGGGCTAGCATTCTGTGTGAATCAGAGATCCCTTTGCTGAAATATTTTGTCAACATCAAATAACACTTGTTACTCGGCAACTACTCAATTTCAAAGAGATAACAATCTAGATAATGATCTTTATAATTCAGAACAGAGATGAACTACAATTTAAATCATATCCTAATGGCATTAACAGAGAAAGAGGCTCTTTTGAATTGAGAATCCAGAAATTTCCATTGCACAATGCTCCAACTATTGACTATTTTGATCTTTTGGGAAAATTGATGGCACATTATTGAAATATCACAGATGCTCTGAAATTAATGATATTACCCAGTCCCTTCTCTAAGAAATGTGTTGTAAAGTTGATGAAGTTTTAGGATTCTAAAGCTTCAATTGTGGTTAACTTTAAGCTTTTTTCTGCCATTTTACATTTGTGGTGATTTCAAAGTGCTAATTAATTCAGATTTTTTTATTAAGGAGGCATTTTGAATCAGTAGCAGTCGACAGCATTTAAAATGTGAAGAGTTGTTTGGCATCTACATTTGTTCAGAGCTGTGAATTTATTTCCATTGATGATGGGAAGATTCAAATTGTATTTTGAAAATAAATCTTTGGGAGTGTGAGGACGAAGTCAGGCAGGCAAGTGTAATCGTTTACATTTGCATGGGGTTTTTTTTTGTCTCTGTCTTCCCTTCTCCTCAACCTTTTCTTCCAGGCTGTATCTCTGTTGAGTGTAGCCTGCATACATCTGCACAGATAATGTTAATGCCAATCATCATTTAAATCATGCAGCAGCTGCCTCCATCCCAGGCCAGTCCCCCTTCCCTCCCCTTCCCCTGATGGTCCGGCTGAATTTGCTGACATTTTCTCCCTTAGGGAGCTCGAATCTTGAGACTGGATTGGGGACGGTTGAAGGTTTAATGTTAAGTTTGTAACAATGATGTTGTTGCTGAACTTTGTATGTTTAATATTGATCTCATGCACCTATGCTGGAATGAACAATAACATGGTGCAGACCCTTTCCCTTGGTGAAGCAAACAGCAGTTAGAAAATGCTTTTCAACTCTGCTCCTTCTGTACTGTTAGAGTAATTCTACACGTTTGTTGGCATGGAACAACAAGGCAGCAGTCCTAGAGTCACGTCCCATTTGTAAAGTGAAAGATGCCAAAGAGCTGGTTCTTTACACTGAGTCCACATAACCAGCACTGCATCAACATGTGTTCCCTCAGTACTTTAAACACTTTGCCCTCCAGACTTCCGGAACATCATTCTTTCCAGCATGACATGTTGATGCTTGCATAAGTAATGAAGTACCCTCAATCAAGGTTTCCTTGGAAGTCAGGGGTCTGAGGAGTTCCTCTGGCAACAATAGAGGTTACTCCCTTCCCCTTCCCACAGACAGACTGACAGCACTGACTCATTCATTGGAAGTGGGAGTGTCAGCAGCCTGGTCAGGCTGTTAAGTTCTCACAGCGAATTTAAGGAGGTTTGCGATTGATTGGCACTCTCTTTGACTCTGATATTACAGTTGCTGATCACCTTATTGTAAGATATTCATTAAAGTAAGCAAACACCAAAACATAGAAATAGCAGCAGAAGTAAGCCCTTCAACCCTTCAAATCTAGTCTGACATTCAACCTGATCATAGTTAATCCTGCTTTCTCTCCACATCTTTCGATCCCTTTAGCTCAAGACTGATATCTAACTCTTTCTTGAAAACATTCAACATTTTCACCTCAACTCCTTTCCGTTCTAGAGAATTTCACAGGCACACCAGTCTCTGTGTGAGACAGTTTCTCCTCATCTCAATCCTAAATGACTCCTCTGTAACCTTATACGGTGTCCCTTGGTTCTTGATGAAAGCAATGGCATTCAGACAGTTTATTTTCTATGATCAACTGAATTCAGTTTGGATGCTTCTGTAATCTAAGAGAGTTGGAGTGCCAAGTTGTCAAGGCATTTGAAAGTGCCTTGGCCCTTTCCTATCTTTAATCTATTGAAGGGACTTTGTACTTCAAGGACCTGTTGTAATCTTGGGGTGTTAGAAATTATGAGGACCAAGAGATGCAGATACAATTGGCAAATGACTGATGTCAAGAAACTCTTATCCATCCAGACACAGGAAAGAATTTTGTTGTTGCAACAAGAGTCCAAATAATAAACAAAAACATGGCGTTGGTTGGGGTAGGGGGTAGGGGTAGGAGTAGGAGGCAGTGAAGTATGCCTCACCTTGATCAGTTGTAGCATATCTGGCTGCGTTGTTCAGAGCCCAGCCAACTAATTGGTTGAGGTTAGGATCACCCACCCTCAGGACCTGCTAGTCAATCAGCTCAGCAACGCCACAGGAAATGCTGGCCAGTACTAACACTGCATCTAAGTGAAAGGGATGCCAATAACTGCCCACCCAACCATTTAAGTGGGACACTGAAGTCAGTGAGGCAGATCCTGGAAAGGGAAAGGGTGGTGAAGGAAAGGAAAGGTTCCTTCAGGAGCAGCCTTTGCAACTGGTGTAACACTCCGTGGAACTGGTTGTCTGATTAAGAGAGCCACCTTCAAGTCCAAAGAACGTTTGTTGGGTTCACCAGGCTAAGTGCACACCTGAATGCTAGGAGCAGAGGGAAGAGGCCCTTAGTTAGTCACCTGGATAGCTCAATTGGCATCTGGGTTGAACAACCATTTTCCACCTCTATCCCATTGGTAATATTGCATGGCAAGGGTAGACAAAGGGTTTTCCACCACCAACACCTCTTCTCTTGTCGCTTTATACATCACGTGCCTGGAAAATCCAATTCAAAGAGTGAGTAAACTTGGAATTCTGCACAGGGAAATGGAGATACCTCTCTGCAGGGTCATAAGTTCGAAAAGTGTGGCACTGGAAAAGCACAGCCGGTCAGGCAGCATCCGAGGAGCAGGAGAGTCGATGTTTCAAGCACAAGCTCTTCATCAGGATGAAGAGTTCATGCTCGAAACGTCGACTCTCCTGCTCCTCGGATGCTGCCTGACCGGCTGTGATTTTCAAGCACCACTCTTTCAACTCTGATCTCCAGCATCTGCAGTCCTCACATTTTCCAGGGTCACAAATATAGTAATTCATCATAAAATCCCTTCAGTGTGAAAGCAGGTCACTCAGCCCATTGAGACCACACCAAGCCTTCAAAGAACACCCTATCCATGTTACTTTGTGTTTCCCATGGCTGAAGAAGGGCTTATGCCCAAAACGTCGATTCTCCTGTTCCCTGGATGCTGCCTGACCTGCTGCGCTTTTCCAGCAACATATTTCCAGCTCTGATCTCCAGCATCTGTAGACCTCACTTTCTCCTCAAAGGTTTCCCATGGCTAATCCATCTTACCTGCACATCTCCACGAGCTGTTTCCTGCCATTAGCCAATTCCCTATCCACGTCAATATATTACTCCAACACTGGGTACTTTGTGGAATGCCTTCTGGAAATCCAAATACTGTCTCCTCTCTATCCACACTATCCGCTTCCTTGAAAAACCTTAATAAAATAGTCAGACATGATTTACCTTTCATGAAACCATGCTAACTGCTTGAATAGATTGTGATTTTTCACGTTATGCTTTTACTTCACTACGGGCAATTCAGCATGGCCGATCCACCTAACTTGCACGTTGTTGGACCGCAGGAGGAAACCAGATCATCTGAAGGGAACCCATGCAGACACGGGGAGAATGTGTAAACTACACACTGTCACCCAAAAGTGAAATTGAACCCGGTTCCCTGGTGCTGTGAGGTAGCAGTGCTAACCACAGAGCCACCCTGCCACCTAAAGAAACTGCTTTCATTTATACAGTGCTGTACACAAACTTGGGTGATCTCAAAATGCTTTATAGCTAATAGAATACTTTTCAAGAGAAGTCACAGTTGTAATGAAGTGAAGTACCGGTATATCAGCAACTCCTTAGGAATTCTGGTAACACCTTTATTTAGTTCAGTTGACACCTAAGCTCTATATCTGAGATGTTGCTACCAGCTTCAAAATCTTTTCCCTTCCCTGGTTGCCTGACATATGCTGCAAATAATACATTTTCCATGACACAGACATTTCTCCACCTTGACAACTCCCACCTGATTCTGCCACCACTGCCCTCCCTCCCCCCTCAAGGATATTTATTATTCTGTTTCCTCTGACCTTGCTTTCAGTGCTGTGAAGAATGCCTACTCCTGCGCCCTACCACTGAAGGTAAGTACATTCTGGAGTAGCCTTGGAAGTGGCTGGGGGCCATACAATGAGCTCACAAGATACAGTGTCGAGCTTGTCACCATCCAGACTCCACCTGGCTAAATCACTCTTCGCCCCTCTTCCCACCCAAAATCCTCCCCTACCCACTCCCCCCCCCTTATCTGCAGCTCTCCTCATCCCCACCCCCAGTCCTGAAGAAGAGTTATACCCGAAGAGTTATACATTGACTTCTCCACCTCTTGATGCTGTCTGGCTTACAGTGTTTTTCCAACCTCCCACTTGTCTTCAAGGGAAAGGTCAGGAGCAGCCTTCCAAACTAGGAGTCAAATGAGACCTTTAAGGACTAGTTAAGGCTACTTAAGGGCCTTATCCCATTCCTGGTCAATTAGGTATGCTATATGTGACTTGGGCATCCAGAACTCAGTCACGATATTTATACA
Source organism: Chiloscyllium plagiosum (assembly GCF_004010195.1). Taxonomy (NCBI): domain Eukaryota; kingdom Metazoa; phylum Chordata; class Chondrichthyes; order Orectolobiformes; family Hemiscylliidae; genus Chiloscyllium; species Chiloscyllium plagiosum. Next base: position 46,241,494 of record NC_057729.1, read on the forward strand.
CTTAGGGCCTTCACGCTGCACTTACAAGCATTTTTGCTGAGGAGCTTTGAGTGTCCTACCGATCTTCTGGCTTTACCTACCTCGTCATTCAGAAAGTACCTTGGTATGTATCTGTCTTACATAGTGTCCAAGCCATTGAAGTTGCCAACATACTAAGAATTTTGCTGTTGAGAGGACACCACATTCATGTGCTTGTCCTTCCATGAAATCCCCTAGAATGTGCAGCAAATAGCGAGGGTGAAATAATTTATGATACAACTTTTCTGAATACAGTTCCCTGCAATGTTAGAGGGAGGAACTCTAATTTTGCAAAGAGGAAAAGGTAATTAAACGCAATCCTTAAAGGAAAGCCGTTTTTCTCATCTCTTTGTGTTGATTGCCTGCCTTTACTGCAGAACATCGCTCACACTGGTACATCACTCACTTGCCAAACATGTTTTCGTATCAGTTTAAGACACTCACTCACTTCAAAGCTAACTAATTTCTAAGTAGTTTGAAAAAATAGGTTCTGTGACATTTCTAAACAATGAATCTTCATATATGCCTTAGTTAATCGATTTGAAAAAAAAGACCTAACCAAAACAAATAAATCAAATACAAAAAAAAGGGAAGAGTTTGCACTCATATAGTACCTTCCATAACTCTGGGGCATTCTCAAATACTCCAGAGTCAATTAACTATATTTGAAGTAAGTTAAAGGATGTAATGTAGAGTATGATGGCAACTACGTTGTGCATAGCAGTGTACAACAAACATCATTGAGATAAATGATTGGCAAGGCCTTTTTGAAGTGATGTTTGCTGTGGGATCAGAATTTTCCTGGAAACAGGGGAGAATTCCATGCTGTTCTTCACATATTGCCATGAAATTTCTTAATCCGCCTAAAAAAGAAACATCGGACTCCACATCCTCAACAAAGCAGACAAATTCCATGTAAGGCTTCCTCACAGGAATACAGAACAACACCCATCAGCTGAGATATAGAGTTTGTCTTGGACACAATTCATTGTGGCATCGACCCAGATCAGATTGGATTCAGGATGGGATCTTTGCCAGCACTTTGTTGTCCAGGGCAATCACCAATAGCTTCTGATCTGTTCGAATTGTGAACTTGAGGCCAAGGACATAGTTCAAGACATTTTTGCAGTTTCAGGACCTTTCTCAAAAACTGTGTATCTCTGCTCCTTTCAAACCTGGTTTGACATAATCTGACATTGGTGATGCTGTATTCTAGCTGTTAACAAAACATCTATTAACCCTTTGTGCTACATTGAATATCAGTTCTCACACTGAGAAGACATTAGATGTTAACATAAAGAAATGGTGACCTCATCTGTGGGCCAGCATGTGTAACCATGACATTCAGTGTCGATAGTTGCTTGGCAACAGATCCCAGCACTGACAAAAAGCCCCACAACATCACCATCACCATCACTAAAGGAGTAGCATTAGACAGAAATTGGGACTTAAATCAGATACGTTCCCTGGACCTGATGGCTTGCATTGCGGAATCTTAAAAGACGTAACTGCAGAAATAGTGGATGCTTTGGTTGTAATTTTTCAAAAATAATTGGATTCTGGAGAAGTACCAGAGAATTGGAAAACTGCTAATGTGACACCCCTATTCAAAAAGGGAGAGATGCCAAATGCCGGCATTTGTAGGCTAATTGCCTGGCACCTATTATGAGAAAGTATTGGAATAAATTATTAGTGAAGTAATAGCAAAACATGTGGAAAATCATAATCTATTCAAGCAATTAACATGGTTTCATGAAAGGTAAATTATATCTGACTATTTTGTTAGGGTTTTTCAAGCAAGTGATAGTATGGATACAGAGGAGACAGTAGACTGTATTTGGGTTTCCAGAAGGTATTCAACAAGGTACCCAGTGTTGGAGTAGTATATCAGTGTGGATAGAGAATTGGCTAATGGGCAGGAAACAGCTAGTGGAGATATGGAGTTTGTTTTCAGGTTGGTGACCTGTGACCAGTAGGCTCCAGAGGGACCACACTGTTTACAATATATTTTTTGACTTGGAGGAAGGAAGTCAATGTACTGTAACCAAACTTGCAGACAACACCAAAATAGGTGGAAAGGCAGGTTATCAGATGGAAACAAATAGTTTACAGAGGGATATTGATAGATTAAGTAGGCAGGCAAAAAGTTGGCAAATGGAGTATAAAGTGAGAAAAAGTGAAGTTGTTCAATTTGGAACAAAGGAATAGAACATTATTTAAATGGAGAAAAAGGCAGAAGTTGCAATGCAAAGGGACTTGGGAACATGCTTGTACATAAAACAGAGAAAGTTAATACACAGTGCAGCAGGTAATCAGGAAGGCTAATGGAATGTTGGCCCTTATTTCAAGAAGATTGGAGGATAAGAGTAGGGATATCTGACTGCAACTGTACGAGGTGCTGGTGAACCCACATCTGGAGCCCTGTGAGCAGTTCTGGTCCCTGTTATTTATGGAAAGATGTCAACTCATTGGAGGCAATTCAGAGATAATTCATTAGGATGACCCTTGATATGAAGGGTTTGTCTTCTGAGCAAAAGGTAAACAGATCAGGACTCTGCTAACTGAAGTTTAGAAGAATAAGAGGCGATCTCACTGAAACATATAGGATTCCTAAGGGCCTCATAGGGTAAATGCTGAGAGGATGCCTCACCTCATGGGAGAGTCTAGGACCAGAGGGCATAGTCTCAGAATAAAGGGGAACTGATTTCAGACTGAGATGAAGAGGAATTTTGTCTCTCAGAGCATTGTGAGTCTTTGGAACTCCTTGCCATAGGCAGCTGTGGTTGGGGGTTGGGTGGTTGGGGGGGGGGAGTGTTGGTGGTGGTGGTGGTGGTGGGGGGGGGGGAATTGAGCAGTTGAACAGGGAAAGGACAGAAAAGTGGATATGAGAAATATTGGATCAGGCATGATCCTATTGAATAGCAGAATAGGCTCAAGAAGCTGGATGACCAAATCTTATTCTTATTTCTTATGGTCTTATGGAAAGTCATTGATGAAGCAGCTGAAACTGGGGACACTATTCTGAGAGACTCTTGCAATGATGCCCTGTGGCTGAGATGATTGACCTCCCACAACCACAACCACCTTCCTTAGTATAAGGTATGATTCCTGCCAGTCATCAGCTTTCTCCTGATTTCCACTGGTTCACCATTGTTCAGGCTCCAACGGTGAACAACGGAATCAGGAAAATTTCTGCCTTAATGTGAATGGCAGTCCTCTTCACTTTCCTCTTCAGTTCTCCTCTTTTGTCCCTGCCTGGGCTGTGGTTATAATGAGAACAGGAGCTGAATAGCCCTGATGGAAGTGAAAGTGAGCATCTGTGAGCACGTTATACTTGAATTAGTGCTTTTGATAACATCACGTCCATCACTTTGCTGGTGATTGAGAGACACAAAGATATGTACCAATGGTATTGGATCTGTCCTCTTTTTTGAGTTCCAATGAATCTTCTGAGTGTTTCCAGTATTTTCTGACTGTTTTTTGTATTGTTTTTTATCATTTTTGGTGCTTTTGATCCCTTTAATCATATTAAGCTCCTCACTTAGATTTTCTCCACCTCTTTTTACTCCTAAATGGCTTTTCAAGACAACTGGGTGTTTTTTGTCATTTTATCCATAATGTCTCTTCCTTTCTTTTCTCCATTTTGTTGAATTCCATTAAAGGGCTCACTTGTTTTCTGGATCTGATAACCCAATTACATCTGATAACCTGTTTTTTTCTCTTTACATGTAATAAAGGACTCCCTGTGTGCTTTCAGCATTTTTCTATATTCGATCCCTAAAGTTTAATAGGGACATAGCCAGCAATCTCTTTTATTGAGGTGGCATGGGCTAGATTCACCTCAGTGTGTCTGCTGGTTGATCCTAGATTTCATGTCCCCCATTTGCAGTTTGATAAAGAGTACTACTTCTAGTCTTGAAAGAGTAAAGCCCTGACAATTGCTTTGCCTTTTTTGACATTCAGATTATAAAACTGTGCTCTAGTTGAGAAGGAGCTGAACAGAGAGAAAATGTGTACGATCAGTTCCCAAGGTTTGCCGTTGTTAAGATCAACACTCTTAGTGAATTGTTACAAAAACAAAAATTGTTGGAAAAGCTCAGCAGGTCAGGCAGCATCTGTGCAAATCATTAACTCACGTTTCTCAGGACCTCTGATGCCATTATGATAAAGGAACTTAGCCTGTTTGTACTCTTGGAAGCAGCTGGCTTGCTCTCTTTCCATTGATTATATGCAAAACTAAAGCCACTTTTGTATATGGCTTGCACCATAGATGTGCACTCTTGCATAGTGAATACCAACTGAAAAAGGTGAACTTGCCAGATCCCATTCAGCAAGGACCTCATGTGCCACAGCCACTCCTCACTAGCTCGTTATCACAGTCAACCTCAGCTAATCTGATAGTGTTACCTATAGCTGACTGCAGGAGACCTGTGTGTTGGAAGTCAACAGCATCAGGGTGTATTGAAGTGAGTAGTACAGTGATCTGTGTTTCTCAAAGGAAAATGTTAAAGCAAGAAAGTGAAGAAGCAAGGTTGAGAGACTTTTCTAGGTGAAATTCAGTACCTTGGACTAATGGAATTGAAGGAAAATCTGTTCTTTTCAACTGGATCCTGCAGGAACCCAGTTTTGAAAGTGCAGCAGAGAAATACAGTGATATATTCTTCAGACTGGGTGGTATAAGACCAAAACATTAGACTTGAAAGCAACCATGTAGGTTTTAAAATCAGTTGACTAGCTTGAAGGGGCAGCTCCTGGACAAAGGTAAAAGGGAATTGGACTGCAGAAATTTGCAAGGGAGAAGGTATAGAATGTGGATTTGTAAGTATGTTAGATTTTGCAGATTTATAGAGAGCAGTAAAAAATTGATACAGAAGTCAAAGCTCGAAGGCATAAGTTCAGGTGTAGTAGAGATGAAGGAACTGAGATACACAATACTCCTCAATGTGAGCAGAAGCACTTTTGGCAGTGGATTGGATTAACCCTAAATTGCTGATGGAATTCTGCTATCAGCCTCAACTTGACACAATCATGAAATGAGAAACATTGTTTTATCCCCTCAGAGAATCTTAGGTAATTTAGTGGTTGTGATTGCACTGAGCATGCTCATCAATGCAAAAACCCTGCCAATGGTGAGTCTGGCACTTGTCAGCTCATAAAATCTATATCAGAGCTTCCCTGCAGAGGGACAGAGAGTGTGGTGCGGTGTTTGATATTTAAATCTATATATAGTCTGTCAATAGGATCAAGGCAACGTAGATCTGAAAACTTACAGAGCCTGATTAAAGGGGTTCCCCTCCCAAAGAACTCTGGTTAGATGCAACATCATAGTCCTGATCCAAGATCATTTGAAGTATCCACAGCAAAAGGAGATTTAGTTTTCAAACAGATATTTCCTTTGGTTATTATTTGTTTGTATCACTTGGGAAAAGTAAAGAATTGAGTAGTTTATAATTAAATTCAAGGTCTCCTGTACTCTGCTCTGTAAGAGAAACAGACATACTATGCATAATAGAACAGGAATGTAAATGCAACATGGAAAAAGAGGGCATGACTTTGAGTTAACAAAAGCTGGAACAATAATTTATATTTGTTTGTCACCATTATTGTAACAAAATACACCAAAGTGTCTCACAGGAGTGTTTTTTTTAAAGTCACACTGAGTCACAGAAGTCAGGTCACCAGAAATGTTTTATTATTCTTTTATGGGATGTGAACATTCCTGCAAGGCCAGTATAGTTGACTCTGAGGAGTTAATAATAAGCCACCTTTGTGAAACGGCAGAGTCCATCTGGCACTTCATAAGCTCTCAGTGGCAAGGAAGTTTGAGGTTCTTGACTCAACAATAGAAAAGGCTAGAATTCAAGTTTTAAATCAGGATGATGTGGGAGGGGATTGGAGGGGATCGTACACACAGTGATGGTTCTATTCTTCTGCTCCCCTTGTTTTTCTGGGTGCTACAGTCTAAGAGGGTTATCAAAGGAGGTCAGGTAGTTGCTGCCATTGAGGGCAGGGGGAGTGGACATTTAAGGGAGTGGATGGGCCAATCAAGTAAGGTGTTTCACACAGGATGTTGTCTGTAGTGATTGTAACAAGGTCAGCCAGTTGGCCTCATCAAATATGAGTTCCTTGATTGGGACTGTTAATCTGGTCCAGTCAGGGAGTGCTGGCTGAAAGATAAGAACAGGTGTGTCAGACAGCCTGTTCACTCTGAGAGCTGGCTCTGGGGAAGCTGGATCAGTGTCAAGGCCCTTCCATATATAAATAATGAGTGAGTTAGTGACAGGATACCGACCTCTGTTGAGTTATTTCAGTGTCAAGCTTTTTCAATATATTTTCGAGCTGCACTCACTAGGCAACTGGAGAGTATTCCACCAATTCCCTATCTTGTGGATAGTCTTTAATACTTACTGCAGGATTCCAACCCTTTGACCTGTTTTTGTAATCATTGTATTTATATGATAGGTCCTGTTAAATTTGTGGTCAATGGTGATCCCAAGATGTGGTAATGAATGTTCAGGGGAGCATATGTATAGAAAGCCTTACAGATCTCCCAGAGGGTCCACTGGAAAGCTATCTCCAAGGTCCTGCTGGGTGCAGCTTTCAATGGGATGTCCATCTTCCGCTATAAAGATCCGAACAATTCCCCTGATCAGCTCACAGAAGGACACTTCATTATGTCGGTTAGGTATGCAGTCCATTGATGAGTAGCCTTTTTAGTAACAAAAGTTGGCCAGAGATGCAAATGCACCGACTCATGGCTCAAAAGGTGATGCTTCAGATTTTCCTCTCACTCTCACTTCCACGCTTGCTTTCATGAAACTGAGATCCTGCTCATTGACTGGAACAGACTCGAGGGGCTCAATGACCTCCTCGTATTCCTATGTACCTAAGGTTTATGCAGTAACATAACACTACCTTTTAGTATTGGGTGACATGGTGGCTCAGTGGTTAGCATTGCTGCCTCACAGCACCAGAGATATGAGTTCAATTCCACCCTCAGGCAACTGTCTGTGTGGAGTTTACACGTTCTCCCCTGGTCTGTGTGGTTTTCTCTGGATGCTCCAGTTTCCTTTCTCAATCCAAAGATGTGCAGATTAGGTGGATGGGCCTTGCTAAATTGCCCATAGTGTCCAGGGATATGCAGGTTAGTTAGATTAGCCATAGGAAATGCAGGGTTACTGGGATAGAGGAGGGAGGAGCTGTTTAGGTAGAATGCTGTTTGGAGGGTTGGTGTGGACTCAATGTGCTGAATGGCCTGCTTCCAGGCTATAGGGATTTTAAGATTAAAAGATTATTATAATAATGAGCCCCTGGTATTTGGTTTTGAAGAGTTAAATCCCAATTTTCAATCTGATCAGACTTACTTTGACCTCTTTTATCCTTAGAGAGAATTTTCTTATATCAGGTAGCTTTGTGTAACAGGTGACATCAGACAGGAATTCCTTCCTGCAAATATTTATCTGCATTGTGAAGCCAAGTGTAATTGGGTCAGAAGTTCCTGTCTATTGTTGCTTGGTCACATTCAGGGCTGCTGTGAATAATACATGGATTTTAAAATAATACCAGAAGTCAATATGGCACAATTTGTTACATCATTGAGATAAAAAGTGAAAGCTGAATCATGGGAACTTGAAATAAAAACAATAGCACAGCAGGGCAGGTATTATCTCACAGAGAATGACATTTTGGGTGGGATTTTGCATCTGAACTTGAGGAATGTGCTTTATATTGTCTCAAATTGTCCCTATGTTGTATAGATCTGTTTATAGTGGCTGTCCAGTATGGGTTTATTTCAACAAAAGTAGCCTTAAGGATCTCCTTGAACTAAAAGCCATGTCAAACCCAAATATATTTAATTGTTTTTAAATCATAGATAAGGCATGACAGGGAAAGATTTTACTGAAGGGGGGTATGTACTGTTTTCTACTATGTGGAACTGTGGGGAATATAAGGAAAGAGATTGCATTTAGATTGCCTTGTCCATGACTTCAATCTCTTCCGTTGAGCCAATAAATGCAGCTTACATGTATATGCAACCTTAAATAGTTTCATTGTTGTCAGTTCACGTGCATTAGGGTCTTATAGCATGAGGTGAGAACACAAGACTGTCAAAGGTGCTATGATTCAGATGAGGCATTAAGCCTAGGCTTAGTCTGCCCAATCAAGTGGACATAAAAGGTCCCATGGCTCTACTTAGCACTACAATCCTATTTCATCCATATCCCTTAAACATATCAACATCAATAATTTGGTAATTATCTCACTGTTCATGTGGGACCTTGCTGTGCACAAATTGATCACGTTTCCTATATTACTGCATGAAATATAGTTTTCAGTGCTGTAATTTCCTGAACAGTTCTAAAAGACTACTGTTTCCTCCTCTGTTCTTATGCTCCTTAGAGTTTACCTGTTTGATTAAGCTTTCAGTCACCTCTCCTGTTATCACTTTCTGTAATATCAAATTTAGTTTGGCAATTGCTCTCTTGAAGTGACCTAACCTTTTCATTGACCAATGCCTTGTCTGAAACATAGCACCTTTGACAGTCTAGCACTCTTTCAGCACTGCACTAAATTGTCAGTCTCAATTTTGTACTTATGTCTCAGGTGTAAGACTTGAACCTACTTCTGACTCAGATGTGAAAGTGTGACCACTGAACCACAGCTCGTACCTTATTATTCAAAAATAACTTTTTCAAATCAAACTTTTGTATGGAAGTTGTTGCGCAGGAATGTAGCCTGGGAAGCCAATGAGTGTAATTCTGATGTTCATGTTTGGAGTGCAAATAGGGAGCAGCCGGCCACCTTGGGTCAACTGCTTTTCTTGTATTCTCACCTCATGCTATAAGACCTAAATGCATGTGATCTGACAACAATGAAACTATTTAATTGATATAAGAAGGTTCGTCCTTGTACCAAGAATAAGCATTTAAAATTTCAATTTTAATTAATAATAAAGCATAAAGACATACAATGATTTCTCACATGAAGTACATGTTAGTTTAAAGTTGGAGTGGGCCATGTTTGGTCATCTATGATAATTTTCAAGTCAGCCTGTAATTGGCTAAACACTCCACCTATGGGAACCAGGCAGTAGCCTACAAATCAGGGTCAGCTGTAGAATTGCAATGCTAGGTTTATGTGCATAGACCAAATATATCCTTGCTTCACACAGCCACAGAGTGACCGAGAAAACACTTTGTCTGAGTGCTAAATCTATACAGTACAAAGCCAGCCTGATCCATTTCCCGCCTTCATGAAGTTCCATGCTACCCCAGTCCACTCAGATCGATATCTACCTCTGGGTTTAAACCTTTATTACACTCTGGACAATTCACCCAAATCCAAACCACTTCTCACTGAGTATTGAGTTGTCTTATATATGTGGAGAAAGTGAGGACTGCAGATGTTGGAGGTCAGAGTCGAGTGTGGTGCTGGAAGAGCACAGTAGGTCAGGCAGCATCTGAGGAGCAAGAGAATCGACTTTTTGAGCATGAGCCCTTCATCAGGAATGGGGTGGGAAGTTGTAAGGGGGTTGAGAGATAAATGGGAGGGGAGTTGGGCTGGGGATAAGGTTCAAAGTTTGTGCGAAGATTTGTAGCTCGGGTGCTCATTGGGAATAAGGTAGCTGGGGATAAGGTAGCTGGGAACGTGATAAGTATTTGCAGGTGATGGTGATAGGTTTGAATGGAGGGTGGAGGAGATAGGTGAGAAGGAAGATGGACAAGTAGGGCAGTTCAAGAGGGCAGTGCTGAGTTGGAGGGTTGGATCTTAGATAAGGTGCGGAAGGGGAGATCAGGAAACTGGTGAAATCAACATTGATCCCGTGTGGTTAGAGGCTCCCAAGGTGGAAGATGAGGTGCTCTTCCTCCAGGCGTCAGGTGGCTAGAATTTGGTGATGGAGGAGGCCCAGGGGTTGAGTAATTCATCAACTTCACCAACACATTCCACCCCAACCTTAAATTCACCTGGACCATCTCTGACACCTCCCTCTCCTTCCTGGACCTCTCCATGTCCATTAATGACGACCGACTTGACACTGACATTTTTTACAAGCCCACCGACTTCCACAGCTACCTGGATTACACCTCTTCCCACCCTACCTCCTGCAAAAATGCCATCCCATATTCCCAATTTCTACACCTCTGCCGTATCTGTTCTAGGAGGACCAGTTCCACCACAGAACACACCAGATGGCCTCCTTCTTTAGAGACCACAATTTCCCTTCCCACGTGGTTAAAGATGCCCTCCAATGCATCTTATCCACATCTCATCCCTTCGTCCTCAAACCCCACACCTCCAACTGTAACAAGGACAGAACACCCCTGGTGCTCACCTTCTACCCTACCAACCTGCGCATAAACCACATCATCTGAGGACATTTCCGTCACCTCCAAATGGATCCCATCACCAGGGATATATTTCCCTCCCCACCCATTTCCGCTTTCCGCAAAGACCGTTCCCCCTGTGACTACCTGGTCAGGTCCACCCCAACAACCCACCCTCCCTTCCTGGCACCCTCCCCTGCCACCACAGGAATTGCAAAACCTGCATTCATATCTCCTCCCTCACTATCATCCAAGGCCCCAAAGGATGCCTTTGATTTTATAAACTTTTATAAGGTTGTCCCTTAACCTTCTACTCTCCAGGGAAAAATAAATCCCAGCCTAACCTTATAACTGAAACCCTCCAGTCTCGGTAAGATCTTTCTAAATCTTTTTTGCACCCTTTCCAGTTTATTAACATCCTTCCTATAGCAGGGTGACTGGAATTGTATGCAGTACTACAAATGTCTCGATAGCCTGAACTGTATATAATAAGGAAGGTGCAATGTGGTCAGAACATTTGATAGTTTGAGTACAACTTGTATAGATTTTTCTCCTCTTGGTTTGATCATTTAGCTCAGCTTCCATTTGCTTTCTTGATTGATGCTTTGCAGTGATTGGACTTGTTGAGTGTTGGGAATGTCAACCTCTTTAAGATTCACCTTCTGCTGTTTTAACACTATACATGGTGTACATGATAATGAGGTGCCAGTCTCATATGCTCCAAACAATCAGAAAGATAAACGAAAGCTTGTTAAATTTTGGCTGCAGTGCAAAAATTATATCAGGGACTTCAGAGGATAAATTGATATTTTCAGGTTGTGTATAAGCTGCCTGGGATGCAGGTAAATTCATGACTTTTACAAAGTAATTAGATTTATTGACTCACAATAAAGTCCTGAAAGGATATTAAATGGGATGCCATTTATTCTGAGCCTTGATATTGTGAAGTGAGTATATTACTCTGAGTCAATATAGAGTGGATCAAATCAAAGGTTACAGTTACAAAGAAAATGGATGGAGAGGAAGGATTATCAAATATGGGAGTATAAAGTGTCATAATCCCAGACTCAAGTGCCTTATCTTTCTAGCCCATCATTGAAGTTCTCATGGTCATGCAATGCATCACTGTGACCAGGCTACAGCTCCCTGTGATTATAAGTATTGAACAAAGTTACACATATATATTCGCTAGCTCTGGTTGCCACAATAAATCTTCTTGGGTTTGTTATTAGATAATGTCACTGTCATTGTGTGCAGTCCTGAATTTATTCTGTCTGTTGCTCGCCTCTGCCACTGAAGATCGCACCTTGTGTCTTTGTTCATTCTGTGCTGGCTTTGTCTCAGAGCGACTGAATCCTGGCATTCAACTCTTCAAAAGTAATTTGGAGATACGGTGATGGTCAGGCAGAGGGTGCAGTGTGGTGTCGGCAGTGAGAGTTCAGCGAGTGACAGAAAATTCCAAAGATTTGAGCAAAATTCTTACTTGAGATTGCCATTTCTAGAAAAGTTGAATGCATCTCAAATATACTCCAAGGGAGAGGATTTGCTCTGTAGAATTTAGATTGAAAAGGTAAACTTATTCATCATCAACAAATTTATGATATTGTTGCTTCATGTGATCCTGAGTTTCTTCAGTGTCCTCTAGTTTTAAGTCAAGAAACAAAATTAGTTCACTTTGTAGTGTGTGTCCCTGGTCAGCGTTTAAGCATTGCTACTGAACTTGAGTACATAATTCAGGGTGATACCTTCGCTTGGTACTGAGAGACTACTGCTTGAATGGGGCCATATTCTTTTAGATGAGACATTAAATTTGTTCAGCTGGACATAAAAGTTTTCATGGTGGTGTTCAAAAATGATCAGAAGGGTCGAAATCGATGTGTTTATTGATGAAGTTCTGGTTAGAATGCCATGCGTCTAAGAATTGTCGTGCGTGTCTTTGTTTCGCCTGTCTTAGGATGTGTGTATTTTCCCAGTCAAAGTAGTGTCCTTCTTAGTCTGTATGTATAGCAACTAGTGCTGGTTTTTCAGGGGGGAGGAGGTTTATAGTTGAGTAAAGTAACTATGAAAGAGACAACTGGTGGTGAGTTTAAACTAAGGCCCACCAAGGATTGAGAAAGCAGTGCCTTCACAGTAACCTCAGCCAATGTAAGAACTGAACCCACATTGTTGGCATCACTCTGCATTCCAAACCAGCTGTCCTGCCACTGACCCCTGGTAGTAGAGTTCTCTAAGGATTAGTATTGGGACCATTGGTTTTCCTGAAATATATATTAATGATCTAGTTCTTGGTGTGCAAGGGACATTTTCTAAATTTATGCATGATATGAAACTTTGAAGCTTTCTAAACCACGAGGAGGAAGGAGTAGAACTTCAAAACACTGGTGCAATAGTAAACAGATGGCAGGCATAAAAATATGAGTCGATGCATTTTGGAACAAGAATGCAGACAGATCATATAAAATACAAGGTACAAAAGTTGACAGTGTGCAGGAGTAAAGGGAACTGGGTGTATATATGCATAGATCACTGAAGATGGCAAGAAAGATGAATTGGAACAGCCAGTGTTGGACTGGGGTGGACAAAGTTAAAAATCACACAACGCCAGGTTATAGTCCAACAGGTTTACTTGGAGGCACAAGTTTTCGAAGATCTGCTTCTTCATCAGGTGGTTGTCCTTCATCAGGGTATTGGATAATTAAACAGAAACAATGCGCAAGGCATGAGGGAAAGGTAGGAGAATACAACTTGAACATAATGCTTGGTGGAGAGTTGGGCAGATACAATGGGCTCCTTCTTTTCCATAACATTTCTGCATTTGTTTGATGGTACTGTGTTTCTCCATCAATTAATGTTCTTGATGCAAAATAGGCCAGATCAGCTTGGATTGTTTTCTTGAGAGCAGAGAAGACTGAGGGGGTACATGACTGAGCTGTAAAAGATTAAGAGGGATATAGATAGGATGAGTAGAGAACAGCTATTTCCCTTGGTTGAAGAGTCAATCACAAGAAGGCATAGATTTAGGATAATGGCCAGGAGATTCAGAGGGGATTTGGGAAAAAAAACTTCTTCACTCATTGGATGGTGGCAATTTAGAATGCACTGTTTGTGAAGGTGGTGGAGGCTGGAAACTTTACAAACTTTAAAAAAATTTGAATGAGTACTTCAATTATTATAACATTCAATGATATGGAACAAGTGCAGGAAACTGGGATTAGCACACTTTTAACAGTAGATATAGCCTGTAACAAAAGCATCAGCCACTATTATCATTGGAAATAAAAGATTAAAATGCACAAAAACACATATAAATGACAAAATGTCTTTAATTTTTCAATGAAGTGGCTTGATAGATGGTAATATCTTGAAAAATGTCCATATTACAGAGGAGAAAGTGCTGGATGTCTTGAAATACATAAAAGTGGATAAATCCCTAGAAACTGATCAGGTGTACCCGAGAACTTTGTGGGAGGCTAGGGAAGCGATTCCTAGGCCTCTTACTGAGATATTTGTATCATTGATAGTCACAGGTGAGGTGCCGAAAGACTGAAAGTTGGCTAACGTGGTGCCACTGTTTAAGAAAGGAGGTAAGGACAAGCCAGGGAACTATAGACCAGTGAGCCTGACGTCGGTGGTGGGCAAGTTGTTGGAGAGAATCCTGAGGGACAGGATGTACATGTATTTGGAAAGGCAAAGACTGATTAGGGGTAGTTAACATAGCTTTGTGTGTGGAAAATCATGTCTCACAAACTTGATTGTGTTTTTTGAAGAAGGAACAAAGAGGATTGATGAGGACAGAGCAATAAATGTGATCTATATGGACTTCAGT
>NC_057729.1:46256765-46260000 GCF_004010195.1 Chiloscyllium plagiosum
TTTTCCCTGGGGTGGGGGAGTCCAGAACTAGAGGGTATAGGTTTAGGGTGCGAGGGGAAAGATACAAAAGAGACCTAAGGGGCAACCTTTTCATGCAGAGGGTGGTACTTGTATGGAATGAGCTGCCAGATGACGTGGTGGAGGCTCGTACAATTTAAAAGGCACCTGGATGGGTATATGAATAGGATGGATTTGGAGGGATATGGGCCGGGTGCTGGCAGGTGGGACTAGATTGGGTTGGGATATCTGGTTGGCATCGATGGGTTGGACTGAAGGTTCTGTTTCTGTGCTGTACATCTCTATGACTTTATGACTCTGTGAAGATTCCAAAACCATATTTGCGTCATCCAGAGGAATTGTCTCAAGGGTTTTGTAATGGTTGCTAGATTTGGCACAAGGTTTGCCAACTGATTCAGCACAGCCAACAGCCTTGGAAGACCTTGGACTGAGTTCGAAGTTGGAATTCAATAACGTCTTTAGTCTTCTGAGAATTCACCATCAAGCTTTCAGTCTTGACAACATTTCTCAAGAAATGAATAGAGTCTTTGCAGAATTCACACTTTCATTAAGTATAAAATCTTTCTCTTCTCAATGATCTAGTACAGTGTGCCCTCTCAAATCATGCTCATCAACCGTTTCCCCATGGACTATGTCCTCCTTATGCTCTGTGACTCTGAGATGACAGTTGATGTCATTCTGTGGAAAATCTCTGATTTAGATCCAATTCCAAAAGGTAATCTGTTAAAATAAGATCATCCAAATAGAGTTAGCAAGGTGGTAAGCAACTTGATTTCTCATCTAATGGCACATGCTCAAAGCCTTTATTTCTGTCAATTTTCATGGAAATTCTGCTCTTGAATTGTTTCGCTAGATTCACGTCAATCTTGAACTTAGTGGAAGTGACTGAGTGTCAGTAAGTAAGCACATAATGCAGCCATCTTGTTGAGGTGTATAAAGTCAGAAAAAAATCCAATAGTTCCATTAGGCTTTGTGCTGGGACTCTGTTGGTTTTGAGTCTGGAGAAATGACTTCCTTTCTTGCAATCTCTTCAAGTTGTTTCTCAACCTGTTTCATTAAGTGATGCAATGTTGTCATGAGTGTATCAAGATACAAGGATTTAGTATCTTTCTTCAGTGCAATGCGATATTCAGTTTTTAACCTTGCAAATGCTTTGAATAAATTGGAAAATTCCTTTTCAAATGAAACTTTCTAGCTTTTGATGCTCAGCCTCTTCCGCCTTTTGATTGAGTTGAATTCAATCCACACCCTTCTGTTCAGGCGAGAACTTTGCTGTTTGCGAAATATAAAAAGGATTTCTAGTATTTGATGTCCTCTATTTTGGAGAGTTGCTTGTGGTACATGTTTAATATTAAATGTGTTGCTGAATCTAAAGAAAGGAATCTTTGATAGTATGAGGTATGTACAGGAATGATAGGGGATAGGCAATGGCAAACATTTAAAGAGTCCACGGAGTACTGCACCAATTGTCCATTCTTGTCTGGCTCAACAGAAAAAGGGAAAGGTGGCCCATCCATATGTGCGAGATATGCGGCTGTCCAGCCCCATCTCCGGCACTTTTATTTCCCTTCCCAGGAACAAAGACACGGAGGAGTCTGTCCAAAACTTTTCATTCAACTTTGCAAAGTCGGGTGCGTCCGGCACCAGTTTCGAGTGTCTGCTTGTGTTTACTATAAGGCACTTGTGTTTACTATAAGGTAGAAAAGACTAAAATGCAGCTAACCGTTTAAAAATTACACTACCCCCTACACATAGCTAACAAGGTAAATTAGGGTTAGGGTATAAACTGGCGAGAAAGAGCAGTTGATGTGAGGATTGGAAACAGTTTGGATTTCAGCAAAGAAGGTTTGTGATTGAAACGTGGTCAGCAAAGTGGATCTCATTGAACGTGAGTATCCTGACAAGGGCTTTTAACCTGGTCCAATCAGGGAGCCCTGGCTGACAGATATAAATAGGAGTGTCAGAGTTTCTGTTCCCTCGAGGAGCTAGCTCTGCGCTGGTTGGACCAGTATCAAGTACAACGCACATGAAAATAAAGGGTGACCTGGTGACAGAATATAGACCCTCATGGAGTTACTTCAGGAGGACAAAGGGATTGATTAAGAGGGGAAACATGGAGCACTAGGGTAAGATTATGGGAATATACAAGTGATTATAAAAGCTGCATAGATAGGTGAAGAGAAAAAAATTAGTGAAGGCAAATGTAGGTCCCTTAGAGACCGAAATAAGGGAAATTTATAATGGGAAATGACAGAGTAATAAAATGCATATTTTGGTTCTTTCTTCACAAATAACATCCCAAAAATACTGGGAACTAGTGAAAGAGATTAAGTGAAGGAAATCAATTAGTAGAAATGATATTGGGAAAAATAATAGGATTAAAGGGCAACAAATCCCCAGAGCCCGCTAATTTACATCCCAAAGTACTTAAGAAAGTGGACTGTACTTCAGAAAGTGGCTGTAGAAATAGTGGATACATTGGTGGTCTACATTCAGGATTCTGGAGCTATGAATGCTAAGGATTGGGAGGTAGCTAATGTAATTTCAAAAAAGAAGGTAACATTAAAAAAGAAAAATATAGACCAGTTAGCCTGACATCAGTAGTATGGAAAACGCTAAAGTCCATTATAAACGACTTAATAACAGATCACTTGATGTTTGTCCTGCAGTTTCTGGCTAAATTGAATGTTGCTGTGGTTCTGTTCGCTGAGCTGGAAGTTGTTGTTGCAAACATTTCGTCCCCTGTCTAGGTGACATCCTCAGTGCTTGGGAGCCTCCTGTGAAGCGTTTCTGTGGTGTTTCCTCCGGCATTTATAGTGGCCTGTCCCTGCCGCTTCCGGTTGTCAGTTTCAGCTGTCCGCTGTAGTGGCCGGTATATTGGGTCCAGGTCGACAGACGACAAGCAACATGAATTCGACTGGGACAACACTACCATTATAAGGCAAGCCAAACAAAGAACAGCCAGGGAATTCCTAGAAACATGGCACTCATCCACAAACTCCATCAACAAACAAATCGACCTGGACCCAATATACCGGCCACTACAGCAGACAGCTGAAACTGACAACCGGAAGCGCCAGGGACAGGCCACTATAAATGCCGGAGGAAACACCACAGAAGCGCTTCACAGAAGGCTCCCAAGCCCTGAGGATGTCACCTAGACAGGGGACGAAAATTTGCAACAAAAATTCCCAGCTCGGCGAACAGAACCACAACA
>NC_057729.1:46260522-46264644 GCF_004010195.1 Chiloscyllium plagiosum
GAATTAACTTTGTTGTGGTTCTGTTCGCCGGGCTGGAAATTTTTGTTGCAAACGTTTCGTCCCTGTCTAGGTGACATCCTCAGTGCTTGGGAGCCTTCTGTGAAGCGCTTCTGTGGTGTTTCCACAGGGAACAGCCAGGGAATTCCTAGAAGCATGGCACTCATCCACAAACTCCATCAACAAACACATCGACCTGGACCCAATATACCGGCCACTACAGTGGACAGCTGAAACTGACAACCGGAAGCGGCAGGGACAGGCCACTATAAATGCCAGAGGAAACACCACAGAAGCGCTTCACAGGAGGCTCCCAAGCACTGAGGATGTCACCTAGACAGGGGACGAAACGTTTGCAACAAAAACTTCCAGCTCGGCGAACAAAACCACAGCAACGAGCACCCGAGCTACAAATCTTCTCACAAACTTTAAATTGAATATTTTCTTATGCTCCGAGCCTCCTGATGACTTCTGCTGTGTTCTCCTCCTGAAAAGTTCTGTTGGATCAGAATCGCACTGCTTTAAATTGCTCAATGTTGGTCCCCTTTAAGTGGTTTGGTTCATGCCTTCCCAAGCCCTACACTCTAAGAATAAATGAGTTTTCTCTTATGGCCCTGTTAGCTTTGTTTCCCCAACCCTGCCTTGTGTCATCAGTGTGTTATGCCTAACTGGAGCTGCAAATGTTTCATAAAATGACTGCCTTTCAGCCTGAATTCCTATGTTATTTAAGGTCTTCCTTTTTGAATTTGGCATTCCTAGTTTAGTCTCATGTAATCCTTGATGTCTGGTTGGCTCATCGGCTCAACTCAGCCTTGGGACTGCTCCCACATACCACAACCTCCCAATGTAGGCCGCACCTTTGTCTCAGAGCTGCAGATGGGTTCTGTTCCAGCTCAAATTCTGTCAGGTCTGAAATGCTTTCTGTGTTGTTTGCTCTGTTGAGAATTGTCACAAGGTTTGTGGAGTTGTTCTGCTGTCAGCAATCCAGACGTATCTGTTTCTCTTTGGGCTTTCTAGGTCACCAGCATATTTCTCACCTGCTTTCCTTTTCTGATATATATTTTAATATCTCTTAGTTTGCACCATTTTGAAGGGTGCAGGCACTGATAAGCACAATGTTGTGAAAGGAGTGCACCATTACCATCATTTTATGCTCCTTCAACTCCAAAGTGATATAATGTGGATTAAGATAGCTGCCTTTCTGGTATAGCTAGGAGAATCATGTTGAGTAAACAATATGAAGTTTATAGTATTGCTGAAATTAATAACAAGTTACATGAACATGACCAACATGATGACAGAGGCTGTTCCAAGCACATTAGCCCCAAGTCTGTCTCCTATAAGCTCCCTGTTTACTTCAGCTAATGTCCTGTGACATTGTCACTGTAAGTAGTACTTACTTCACTCATTAAACTATTTATGTTTTCAAACCCATATGCAGCACACATAATTATTGACTAATGGAATAACATTCTCAGAAATAGTATGTTTCAAAGGTGCACAATAATGAAACTATGGCATTACCTATGGATAAAAAAGTGCTTTTAGAAGAATTTCACCTCTGATGTCAGGACATTTCTAAAATGTAAACTTGGACTGGATGAGAGACTTCATTTTGCATGGTTAGATCAGCAGAGTTATAAATGTTCTCCTAGGAGAAGCGAGGACTGAGAGGAGATTATATAGTGTTCAAAATCACAAGGGGTCTGAGCAGTGTGTCTAAGGAGAGCTGATTGCAATTGGCAGAAGGGTTGAGAACCAGAGACCAACAGTTTAAAATGACTGACAAAAGAATAACGTGAGGAAAAAAACATTCTTTTAACATGGTAAATGGGAGGGTTTTGGCCTGAGGCTATTTTGGAGTCTGATTCATAACTTTCTATTGGATGATCACAGAATAGAAGATCATAGAAGAAGATCATAAGAGAAAGGTTTATAAAGTGAAGCAGAAATGGCAGGGAGTGGAACAAACTGAGTTGCTATCCCAGAGATGGGCTGAATGGATTTTCTCTCTACGATATTCGTTGCTATTCAGTTGAAGATTGTGCAGGTGACAGTCCTGGATTAAATGAAATGCACTCACTCCCTGCAGCATTCAATCACTTCTTAAGCTACAGGTTCAGTTTGCATTGGACCCAGAGGAGCCTAGGAATTAAGGGTACAACTCTACACTAATCTGAGTCTACAAAAGACTCTCTTGCAATTCTATTTCCAATGCTGCCAATAACATGTCATTTTCTATCCACAGCTCATCATGTTTCATCAGGATAAATAAAACAAGAGCCAGACAGGAACTTCACTTTAAATAAATGATTACTCCAATCATGTCATTCACAGCCAAGAATAACTCTACAACTTAAGAAAATCTTCTTATTTCAAGATTGCTTTTTCTGAAAACCAGAGCAATCCAAGAATAATATTCCCAGATATAAAGCATGAGTATCATTGGTTTCTTGTTTCACTCCAGCTTCTCTTGAAAGAAGTTAAATAAGATTTACTGTGTCAAGGAAATAAATTTTAAGAGAAATTGAAACAAGAAACTCCAATCTGTTTTCATGCTACTGATTTTAATTTTGGAGAATATTATTTTTGGACTCCTTTGCATTGTCCAATAAATGATTTGTAATGATTTGCTGAGGTTACATTTGTTAATGAAGTAAATAAACTTCAAAACTCCACTGCTGACTTTTTTTATTTTTCAATGTACAGAGTCCCACTATCGTTGATGATCTGTGAGAATTCCAAAATGATATGCTTTAATCATCATACACACTGATCATAGTAACAGACCTATCACACTTTATTATTCTAACCTGCTGCACCTTGAATATGGGCTGGGGTGGAGAAGTTTTTGCGATGGTGGTGGAAAGGAAAATGACTTTTATAGCAGGTCTCTGGGGCAGAGTGTTGAAAGTTGGGATGCCTGAACGTTTTGCAGCAGTACAGAGATGTGGTGTTAATGATCAAGATAGCAATCAGTGTTTCCTGACAGGTCTGGGAGCATATTCACAAAGTACTCTGACCAGTGTTTGTCTTCATATCCCGGTAACAATGTGTGCTTTGTGAATATAGGTAATATTATAAACATACTAATAACATCCACATTTAAATTGCTCTTAAAGAGGGGGTGTGGTGGTGCAGAGTTGCCAGAATTAACCATTTTAAGATGTCTGTTCAGAGTTGGTCCTGGTAAGATTATCTCTTGAGTTTAGTGCGTTGCCATTCTTAGATATGTTGTCAAATCACTGGAAAATGCAGGATATGCTAGTTGGTAATAATGAAAGATGAAATAAAATTCCATCCCTGTCTAAACATGATTGTACATGATTTGAGTTTTCTCCAACTGTGTTCACAAGAAGCATTTTGTTTCTGCTTATGACTTCACAGCTGATTTATATAGGAGAATATTTAAGTAGTTACAGAAAGCTTTCTAATAGGAAGCATCTCCTGCCACAGTAAAGCTGGGCCACAGAAGAACAATCATCCAAGACATTTCGACAAAGATGTGGACTGAGCCAAGTGAAACAGCATGATGGTACAATTAGGAAGTTGGAATCTTTGATTATCATTATGACTATAAGCAAGTTGAGAAATCAAAACAACAAGAGTTCAGTCAGATAGTGATGCAGTAGTTGTTCTGAAAAATGGTGGCCATTTTGAGTCAGCACTCATGCCTCTAATCACGAAGAAATTTTCTGATTCAGTATGTGGATGTACCTACTAGAGAAGGTGCAAAACTTGACCTACTCTTCGGAAATAAAGCAGGGCAGGGGACTGAGGTGTCAGTGCGGGAGCACTTTGGGGCCAGCGACCATAATTCTATTCGTTTTAAAATAGTGATGGAAAAGGACAGACCAGATCTAAAAGTTGCAGTCCTAAATTGGAGAAAGGCCAATTTTGACGGTAATAGGCAAGAACTTTCGAAGGCTGATTGGAGGCAGATGTTCGCAGGTAAAGGGATGGCTGGAAAATGGGAAGCCTTCAGAAATGAGATAACAAGAATCCAGAGAAAATATATTCCTGTCAGGGTGAAAGGGAAGACTGGTAGGTATAGGGAACGCTGGATGACTAAAGAAATTGAGGATTTGGTTAAGAAAAAGAAGGAAGCATATGTCAGGTATAGAC
>NC_057729.1:46266437-46301636 GCF_004010195.1 Chiloscyllium plagiosum
CAGAGTTGGAGGATCTGAGCTACAGGGACAGGCTGAACAGGCTGGGGCTGTTTTCCCTGGAGCGTTGGAGGCTGAGGGGTGACCTTATAGAGGTTTACAAAATTATGAGGGGCATGGATAGGATAAATAAACAGTCTTTTCCCTGGGATTGGGGAATCCAGAACTAGAGGGCATAGGTTTAGGGTGAGAGGGGAAAGATATAAAAGAGACCTAAGGGGCAATTTTTTCACGCAGAGGGTAGTACGTGTATGAAATGAGCTGCCAGAAGATGTGGTGGAGGCTGGTACAATTGCAACATTGAAGAGGCATTTGGATGGGTACATGAATAGGAAGGGTTTGGAGGGATATGGGCCGGATGCTGGCAGGTGGGACTAGATTGGGTTGGGATATCTGCTCGGCATGGACGGGTTGAACCAAAGGGTCTGTTTCCATGCTGTACATCTCTATGACTCTATGACTCTAAATCATTCACCACATTCCAGCGACTGGTGGATTATGCCCTGTCATATTGAGGCTATAATAGTTCAACATGGAATGGTACTTCACATTAAATATTGCCATGTTAATCCAGTTGACAAAATAACAGGATGTATGGTTGAGATGCAAATTTTTCTTTTATTCATTCACAGGATGTGGGTAGTGCTGGCCAGGCCAGCAATTATTGCCTGTCCCTAAATGCCCAACGAGCAGTAAAGAGTCAATTATATTACTGTAGACCTGGGTCACATATAGGCTAGACTAGGTTGTGTTGCGTAAGGGTTTATTGTCATACTTTTATCTAATTTAATAAGGAAGGAAAATGGCAGGCCAGTTAAAGACAGCAGATTTCCTTCTCTAAAGGATGTTAGTGAACCTGAGGGGTTTTTGTAGCAATCAACAATGGTCAATAGGCCAGCTCTGCCATCCTGATTTTCTTTCATTGAATTCAAATTGTATCATTTGCCATTCCCAGGAAATTGGCCTGAGGTTCTGGATTGCTAACCCAGTGCCATTACCACTACTCTACTGCTCCACCTTGAGTATAACGGATCCATGTGTTAACTGCCACGTAGGATGGAGAGAAACTGAAATCCAACCACATGTGCTTGGATGCCATAGCAAATTTAATCTTACTCTACATTAAACAGCTGATACTCTTCAAGTTGCCCACTTATTGCCCCAGGTCAATTCCCAATAAATCATTATCGTCATGCTTTTAGCTAATTTCATAAGGAAGGAAAATACCAACGTGGTAGAAGAAGAAAGGATTCTGGAAGGAGCTGAAGGCTGGAGGAGCCTTCCTGGGCTTGTCATCAACAAATATTTCTGTCTGGCATAAAGGCTTGCTATTGAGGCTTTCAACAATTATTCAATGTTGATGCAAAACATGCTTTAGGAAAATGAAGGATCCTATTTTCTTAATGCAGCTCCCACACTAGACAGTCAGATTATTCTCAAGCCTTCATAATCAATACAGTTTCACTGAATAGGAGCAGTACCCTCAGGATTCTGCTCAATTATTCTGTCTACCTGACCCGAAACACCAACTACTACCGTGGAAAATGGCCTAGTTAGCAATTATAATTAAATGTGTAAGCACCATCTGGACGGCAGAATCCACCACCATTTTTCTTTTTATGTGGAATTACAATTACTGTATATTCTGCTTAAAATCCCTTAATGTGGTTGGAGCCAACTCACGACAACAACCCACATCTGTTCCAATGAAGCACAGCATTGCAAGGATACAGGATAACAATTTGACACCATAATAGGTTTTAAAAGCAGGAATGCTGACCCACTCTCACAACAGGATTAAACACAATTCTAGCTCTGATGGCTACTGCATCAGCAGCTATGATACATATTGAATCCAGAAAGGGAAGTCATGTGATAAATGTGAAATATTATTGTCTAAGATCCAGCTTCCTACTGGAGCCCTCAATTCTGTCATAGTACATAAAGTGAACAAAAGCCACAGATGTCCCATTTTAACTTGATTCAATGTTCCAAAATTAACCAGTTTATCTGAGGCTGGTGTCCAGGAAATGGATCCCAGTTCCCACTTAGCTTCAATTTTGAGAACTTTTTGACAATGTGCATAGTGCTGGTCATATGTTTTGAAGATATTTACCAGTGCTCTGTTGAAATCCAAGTATATCCCTGAAGCTCACCAAGAGAAAAAGTCACATCAAGATAACTTCCATAGATCATGAGGAAAAGAAAGGAAGCTCTATTAGTAATACCGCATTCACCAAAAAGAGGTTGTGAGATAACATCATCAACCCAAATTATTAGTGGCTTCTTTATCCACCAATTTTATCAAATCTGCTGAATATTTCTTACATTTTCTGCTTTATTTCAGATTTCAAAGATCCATAGTGCTTTGCCTTTGAACACATCATAGTTAGTTGCAAACTATTTTTGAATTTTTAGTCCTTCTGGAGTTAGCTAGACTTAAGGCTGATGTTGCTGCTGCTAGCCAGTTGGTTTCTGATACAGGTAGAGGTTAAGAAAGATTTCAATAGGATTTGCAGTATCATGTAAAACTTTGAGGCATGGAAAGTCCAAGATAAGGTGTGAAAACACAGAAAGTGGTCTGAGTCTATTGATGTGTAGTTTGTTAAACAGAGTCAACTAGTTGAATGCAACATTTATTAGGTGACTTGTGCTTGTTGTTTCTGTTTAGGTTAACTATCAAAAAACTTGACTGATAAGTTGTATTCTGAAATTGAGATCTGTCACATTGTTATTTCTCAGTTAACCGATAGTCTTCACTGCATCTACTTTATATCCCATTTGTATAAAGGATCACTTCACCCTGTAGCTCACCAGCCAAGCACAAAGCTATGCTCAAGGGCAATGTGACCTGGTGGACAGGTTTTTGGGAGTTCATCAACATTAAAATAACAGTTGTATGCTAAAGAAAATGAAACATGACTGGATAACAACTATAATTTTGGCAAATACAATGTTTTTGGACTGTTGGCAATGATTCATGGAATCTCTGCAGTGTGGAAGCAGGCCATTAAGTCCTCACCGACCCTCTGAACAGCATTCCACCCAGACTCCCCCCGCTTACCTTATCCCTGTAACCCTGCACTTCCCATGGCTAATCCACCTAACTTGCATATCTCTGGTCTGTGGGAGGAAATCAGAGCATGTGGAGGAAACCCATGCAGACACAAGGAGAATGTGCAAACTCCACACAGACAGTTGCCTGAGGGAGCAACCAAATCCAGGTACCTGGTGCTGTGCGTCAGCAGTGCTAACCAATGTGTCACTGTGCTGCTCACAAGTGCTTCATTTGTTACTCCCATCCCAGTTGCACTGAAAAAGGTTATGTGTGGTAACCCTTCTCAATAGACAAGTTGTGGTAGTGATAATGCTTACATATTGGTTTCATACTGGGAATTCCAGTTTTTGAACCCAGCAATGACCAAGAAAGGGAAATTTTGTCACAGTGTGGGTGATGTGTGACCTGGAAGAAAGCTTGGAGGTGTCAATAGTTCCACAATATTTCTGCTGGTTTCCTTGGTGATAGATGTTGCAGGAGTTTGAGGTAATTAAAACTTCATTGGTGAGTTCATGAAAGCTGTGTTTAGAATGTATAGAATACATTCGTGCAGCACTTAGAGTCATCAAGCTGTACAGCATGGAAACAGACCCTTTGGTCCAGCTTGTCCATGTTGATCAGATATCCGAGATGAATCTAGTTCCATATGCCAGCATTTGCCCCATATCTCTCTAAACCTTTCCTATTCATATACTCATCCAGATGGCTTTTAAATGTTGTAATTGTACCGGCCTCCACCACTTCCTCTGTCAGCTCATTCCATTCACGCACCACTCTCTGCATGAAAAAGGTTACCCCTTAGGTCCCTTTTAAATCTTTCCCCTCTCACCTTAAACCTATGCCCTTTAGTTTTGGATTCCTGTACTCCAGGGAAAAGATCTTGTCTATTTACCCTATCCATGCACCTTATGGTTTTACAAACCTCTATAAGGCTTGTCAATCCTCAGCCTTCGACGCTCCAGGGAAACAACTCCTGCCTATTCAACCTCTCTCTATAGCTCAAAACCTCTAACCCTGGCAACATCTTTGTAGATCTCTTCTGAACCCTTTCAAGTTTCACCACATCCTTCTTGTAGCAGGGAGACCAGAATTGCACACAGTATTCCAAAAAAGATGGGTGGATGAATATTAAATCAAGTAACTGGAACATCAAGCACTGAATTGAAGGGGGGTAAATCCTTTTGTATGTTCTCATAGTTGCACCCATTCAGGTGTGCGGTAAATAGTGAATCACATTGCAAATGAGAATTGTGAATGTCTGGAGTCACACGACTGAGGTCAAAACCAAATTGGGAAATGGTGAACAAGTTATAAATGAGTAGGTGTTGCTTGGTGAGGCCATTGACGATTCCTTCCATCACTGGACTAATGTTAGGAAGCTGATAGAGCAGCAAAGAGCTAAGTTGAATTGTTCTTTTGTTTTCAGTAATTGAACAAACATGGGCAATTCGCTAATTGCAAAATGACAATGTTGTGGGTACACCAAAACAGTTTGGCTTGCAAAGCAGCTGACCCTGATGCAAAGGTCTTCCGCTCAGCCTCTGGTTGATTATCACAGGAGCCAGTAGCTGTTTCTCAATATCACATGGACTGAACAGAAAGCACAGGCCATTGCGTTATTTCACCTCAGCCAAGATCACTCTAGTTTTTCTCTCTCTTCCAAAGGGACGTACTTTCACTTTGCCAAATAATGGGGGAAGAGGGCTTCAAGGGAAGGCTGTAAAGCTTTGGCACATGTGGAATTTAATGATAGATTTGATTTTTTTTGTATTTGTCTGCTTCTCTGTGAAGTTCATAGCTCAGTCTGACAATCAATCATTCCGATTGGCCTGTCCATACTGAAATAAGGAACTCCATCTACCTGCTGTTAGTGTTTCTTTCAAGTCTTCTCTCAAAGCAGACCTAGTGATCCAGTTTGGGCCTCACACATGGGATTTGTCCATCTAAGATAGCCTTCATCACTTTTCAGAAACAATTGGTTTTCAGCCATTTTGCAGACAGTCTGTTCCTTCTCATTGCTTAGATATTGGATGTGAGAAGGTGGCCAATTATGGAATTGTTAAAAAAAAAACTGTATTTCCTTTTCTGTGTTGCAGGTGGGTTCCAATTTTAAAGTTTAGATATAGAATAACGGGTGATTGGTGGCATACCACACAATAAATTCAATAAGTGATTACGGGAAGGGCTAACGGTCAAGTGGGTTATGAGTTCCCGAATCCTTGGACTGAATTAGTTTGCGGTGTACTAGCTTCACAAGTCAGTTATTCTATTTATACCACCCTTTGGTTTAGTAAAATCATCTCTTTTTTTGCATAGGCTTTTTGTATTTGTGACTTCTTTCTTTGAATATCTAACCAATTGTATCTTGGTGTCAGACATAATATGGTCAATGAACACAGCACTATTATTATTGCTAGGTAGTCACAAACTGCCCAAATCCTTTTTGTTGACAGTGACATTTCTAAAACCCACTATTGTGAAGGCCTCTTGGGTTATTGGTTTTGTTACATGAGTCATCCCACTTTCCAAAATGTTACAGCAAGTGGAAGGTCACCATTGATTGCTGTAGTGGTATCATTCCATTTCTGTTGAGTCTTATAATAGTGTTACGATGTCCTAAAATCCTTCACTCCCACGCTATTTCAGGCTCTCAGTTTTCTGTCCCAATCCATTATCCTTCTTTCTATTCTTTTGCAGAGTCAACCCTGTGGAACTCATGATCTCCTTTGCCCTTCCCTTAAGTTAACAACTCAAATATTTTCTTTAAAAAAATGCTGTGTTTGATAAGAGCTGGAAAACATTTTCATTGGCATTCTTTTCCCCCTGGTAGAGGGGACCATCTTGATGTAAGTTGTTTGTATAATTTATTTACATCTGCATTGTATGGGTGAAATTTTTAATATACATTAAATATAGTAAATTCAATGAATGAAGAAAATTAGGGTTTCACATTATCTATGAAGCCAGCATTATAGAATGCTGCTACTGGAAATTATATTCTTCAGTGAAAAGACTTCAAAAAGATTTTATTACAATTTGCACAGTTTATGGAATAGCACAGGTCCTTAATAAATTCTTGGATCACAATAAAGATACTTTACTGTCCAATATTGTTAATTAAGATTGTGAAGTAGGAATTGCACTAAAGTATATTAAACAGCCAACAAGCATTATGCATTATTTTTTCTTCTCTAGAACGCTTTCTACTTGTCAAGTTCACTGACAACTGCTGCTTAATGTAGGAAAAGGCTGTTGATTTTAAACCTTTGCACTAAACCATTTCTTAGTCATTATCTTAATAAAGCATGTATCAAGTTAAAGCCCTTTGACTGCCAGGTTACAACCTCTCTCTGGATACTTACATTGAATGTGGATAATCTGAAAGGAAGGCTGACAGTGGGATTTCATCTCCTATCTTTCAGCATTAACTGTCTCGAAGATTTATTTAGGGAGAGTTTGGAAAAGGAGTCAATAGATTCTTAAGAAGGGACAAATCAAATGACCTGCTAACAGTCAGTGATTTATTAGATATTGTGCCACACATCATTCCAGTGAGCTTCAGGCTTAGATTTGTTTTTGTTTTAGTGTGGGCTTTGTTTCCAAAAGGAACAGAACAATCCACTTTGCAGTTTTTAAATAAAACAAACAGAATGAAATAAAAAGCAATTTCCTATCGCTTGTGGAATTCTGTTTGATATTGGTGAAAGCAATTAGCTGAAACCAGCACTGAACAATCTAACATTAGTCATTTTACTTATTATTCATCCAAAGCATTAAATGTGTGTTTTTCTTTTACCCTAGTTAGTGCTTTAAAACATTGGTACCGTGTCACAGCAACACTTTATAGTGCAAACAATTTTCAAATAAATACTCGAAGATCAGATATTTTTGAAACATATATATATATATATACACACTTGTGATGCATTTTACCATACAATAATCTAAAATTTTCAGGCAATGTCCTGCAGCATATTACTTCCTTGCTCTTTGACCACTCTCTCTGCCCACCTGCTAGCCCCTCTGCAAAGTCTCATAGCTTGTTATAATCAGCTAGACTTAGAAATATTCATCAAGTACTTACTGCCATTTTTAAAATTCTCATCTTCCACTTCTGCTTCCTTCCTTCATTCCTCCTCTTTTACTTCTTTCTGATCTTCACAAGTTTTTCTTTGTTCCTTCACATCTTTACATATTTTCTTAATTTTTTTAAACCATCTTTCCTCAATGCTATCAGGTTTAGGTGAAGGAAAGCTTTGGAGTTCTGATTATCCTGGCCAACATAGAGAAGACAATCTGAAAACATTAACAGAATGAATGATCAGTTCCCTATGGGAATCAACTCAGCACATAAAGACAGGGAGATGGTAGACATTAAAAGGGTTTGAAGATTAGAAAAAGCACCTGATACAGGTAACGCACAGTTACGAATATCGAAGGGACAGAATGTCATGGAAGTAGAGACTGTGACAGAAATAGTCCACCATATACTATGATATTCTTCACCGAGAGGGAATGTAGCTTCCATTATTGAACTTACCATAAGGAGTACAACTTGTGATAAACATCTTTAAATTTGAATGCTGTCTCTTAGTTTTCCTATAATTTGGAATCTTATCATGTCTTGAACAATTTAACTTATGATGATTTACCATTTCTCAGAGACTATGCCACGTGCTCATCTTGGAACAGTTTCTGCTGCAGCTCCCTCCATGTAATTGCCCCATTGGACTCTATTGACACTACTACATCATCATTACACTGTTGCTAAAAACCTCAAGTTTCCACATTGATTCACAAAATATCCTTTGCAGACGTGTTTGCAAAACTCTTTTGCTACATGAATTGTTTCGGTTCAAGCAGAATTCCTCCATATATCTAACAGCAAAATATTGAAAATTCAAATGACAGTCTGCATATCTCTAATTTCGTTGGTGTTTATCTTAAATTACTGAACTCTTGCTACCATTTCACAACTGGTAGAAACTAGTTATCTTAATATATAACCTCATTACTCTGAAGACTATTAAGAGACCATTGCTTCTCAATTCTAATAGAAAAGTTTATATTTCTCAAGTTTCTCTTCAAAATAGTAAACTTTCAACTTTGATAACTAATTTGTGCATATGTGCTTTCTTAATTGTGTTGCTTTTATATCCTTTCTATAACGAGTTGCTGAAAAGTGTACACATGAAGTTTTGTACAAAGTTCAGCATTTCCTCCTTGTTTTGTGTGCAATTCCTGAACATTTAACACAAAGGAACCCCTTTGTGTTTTTTTAAAAATAACCTTACTCATTTTCAGTCCTTTCTTTTAATAATGAGTCTCTGTATTGAAAGATCTTGTGTAAACTAGTTTTCATTTCCAAAGTGTTACTGTTAGGGGGCGGCATGGTGTCCAGAAGGTTTAAGGAGGTAGTGCGGATGTTAAACTTACATCAAACTATTGCTGAGGTTGTAGCAGATCTTGCATGTTCCCTTTATCAATCAAACACCCACACCTGGCTTTGGATTTACAGAAGTTTCAGGGTCACGGAACATTCTCTTTTTGTTTTCCTCAGTTGTTTGCTATCTTTTATTTAAAACATGAAATATCCTCATAGATCATCCCCAAGTGACACATAGCAGTAGTTTAGCATTATCCCTTTAAGGACTGCAATACATTCCTGGCAGTGACTCAGGATGCAGCTACTTTAAAAGAGCTATATCAAAGGAAAGGTTTTTTTTTACCCTTTTCAAACCATTATTCTAATTGTATAACCCATTCCATTTAAATGAATAGCAGATGAGTGAATATTTCTGTCGGTTAAGTGTAACCTATTTCTGTCAATACCTGTCAACTTTATTGTTCTTACCTTAAACAGTTCGTAATTATGAAAGGCTTTTTGTAGAAAAGACAATGGACATTTATGCAGTTTCTGAAACTATACTATAATAATGATTGCCATTGCTACCATCATTCAGCCTCCCCTGCTTCACACTCATGGAGGAAAAGCATGTTTATTGCTCAATCCCAAAATAGCAAATTAGAAGTTGATTTTTTTTAATGTATGTGTCTTCTTTCTATTGAAATTTTGTGAATACTTTTCCAAGTCTCATTGTTGTTTTACTCAATTTTGACTTTAAAATTTCAGCAACATTTCCCAATAACAAATGACAATGCATGGGATGAATGAATTACTGCTGATTTACCATCAGTTTGTTTTGGTCTATTAGTGTAAATGTCCACTCTCCTGCTCCTCAGATGCTGCCTGACTGACTGTGCTTTTCAGCACCACACTCGTCGACTCTGACCTCCAGCACCTGCAGTCCTCACTTTCTTCGAGAACAATCATCCATCCATCGATTGTCAAGAATGAGTGCACAGGTCTCACTGAATTGTAGTATGGCAACATAAAAACAATCTACAACGGCAATGCCAGTTTTGAATGCTGCCATTTGTTTTGGAACAGTGAGTGGATTCAGACATATGTTTTGAAGTTAGATGTACTTCGACTATCTTGAAGTCCTCAACAGTGTAATGCTGATATACTGTCATCTGCTCTACAAAAGGAGTCAAATTACCCTATGTACTATTTACCACATTACTACAACATTATATGAACTGAGATAACTGATCTTTTTCTTTACATTGTAATGTTATTACTTTTTGTTTTGTGCAGAATACAAGACATTAGGATTTATACTAAAGTCAAATGCTCCTGTTAAACAATTGACCCAATGTGACAGACAGATCGTGGTACTTTGAGGAACAGCCACTCGATTCAGTTCCATTTCAAACTATCAACCACATATCTGTCTGCATGATAATGTCATACAAGGAAAACATATTTACAAAGCTCTCAACGTCAGCTAATGTAGTTTAAAATGTTTAATTCAGTAAAATTCCAAACAGCAGCTAAATGTGTAACTCAACCTCTAATGGAACAGTCACCTTGCACCAACAGTTGATTCTGTTTTAACTTCTAAACTGGAGCTGAGTGTCTTCTGAAAGTACCTTTCAGTCATTGTGAGCATATTATAAATATATTTGTTAGCTAGGGCTGGTTCTCAAGCAAAACCTGAGTTCACTTTACTGACATATTTTTAAAAGTTAAAATATTAATGTCACTATCTCATGAATTATGAGTGCATCAAAAGTTCAAACGTGCAGGAAATTAGCAATTGAATAAAACATGACTTTAAATACAATTGTGGCATCTTTAAAAGGGCAACAGGAAAGAAAACTCTGACAACCTCATTGAACAGTTCTGTGGCTGAACCTAAAAAAAACAAGAAAAAAATTTGTTTCGTTAATTTGGAAGAGCCATGAATGCACTCTAAGCCCTGAGATAAGAACGCATTTCTCCAATTCCATTTTAGATCTTGAATCACTTGGGATCAGCACTAAGTGGTCAATCATTTTTGCAGGTGACATGTATGTTTCCCTTGTTCCATAATCACAATTTTTAAAATCATTCTTTGGGACCTGACCGTCACTGCTGAGACAAACATTTATTTTCGGCGACTAGTTCCTCTCAAGAGGCTGGTATCAGAATAGTTTCCTGATGCCTAAAGATGAAGGCAATCTCAGAAAATTATCAGGTGGGAAGTTACAAGATATGAATCCAGTGATAATGAAGGAATGGTGTTCCTTCACGTCAAAGAAGTACCTGCACTTCTACACACATCAAAGAAGCTCCACCACCAGGGATATATTTCTTTCCCCACTCCTGTCCACATTCCGTAAAGGCCATTCCCTCGGTGACTCTCTTGTTAAGTCCACACCCCTCCCCCCACCAACCCAATCTCCACTCCCAGTACCTTCCCCTGACATCATAAGAATTGCAGAATCTCTGCCCACACCTCTCCTCTTACCTCCATCCAAGGCCCCAAAGGAGTCTTCCGCATCCGACAGACATTTACCTGCATTTCCACACATGTCAAAGATCTTCCAAGAACGGGGTTGTATGTCTAGGCCAAGAAACATTTTAGTTTCAATCATGTTTCTTTCTTGAGCACTACAGTCAAAATATTATTGGAACCCGAACCATTTCTTGTGACCAGAATGCTTGTATATTTCTTCATACATTAAGTTCTGTTTTGTACCTTTGGTTAGCCAGCACATTAGCATGGCTCTGGACCTGCTCTTCGAAACACTTTTTTGGTTACCTGGTTGAATGGTTATGTGAGTGAGGAGCATTCTGGCCCGTAATGGTATTTTGCTGCTGTAAATAGCCCATACTGCCTCATGAATGCACAGTTTTGAACTGGTAAGTAAAACAAAGAACTGCAGATACTGGAGATCTGAAACAAAAAAAAACAGAAATTGCTTGCAAAGCTCAGCAGGTCGGGCAGCATCTGTGGGAAAGAAGCAGAATTAAAGTTTTGAGTCTAGTGACTCTTCATCAGAACTATTTTAAGTTTTCCCATTCTCTGTGGCTGTAATTCCACAAGCCACAAAGGAAGATGTGCTCATTGTGACATAACACTGTTTCCACAAAGTCTAAGCAGCCATCACTCCTACCAATAATGTAAGTGTATACATTTAACTGAGAGATAGATAGAAGAGAATTAAGCCAAATGTTGGCTCTCTTGATACCAGTAAGTCCAGTTTGGCCACTATGTCTTTGAGAACTTGGCCAGCAAAGTTAGTAATGGAAACCCCAAATCACATTTGGTCAAAGACATTGAAATTCTCCAGCTGTAGCATATCTGTGCCTTTCTATGTTTATGTGCTTCTTCCAAGTTGAAGGAAGGTGGTAGGTTGGAATCACCAATGCTTGACATTTGCAATATGCTGGAAGATGTCTGTCCATGTATGTGTAAATATTTATAAATATTTATAATTTGTCACTGGAAGAAAATTTTGTATTTTATGTACTTCAGCTTCTGTGTCTGAAAAAAAAAATGAAGGAACATTTTGTGGGGGATTTAATTGAACGTGTGCTAGTTTGGAGGGAAGTGATGTCTGGTGTTATTATAAAATATATACATATTTTCAAAGCTGAAATTACTGAAGGGTGAGTGTGTGTGTATGTGTGGGCGTTTCAAAATGGAAGTAAAATCCAGGCCTGAGAATGTCCAAAATCTCATCCAATGTGCAAGGCAGAATGGATAAGAGAAGTTGTGTACCTTGATGATTGATTGATTTGTATTGACACACTGGACAGCACGATTGCTTTATGCATGCATTGATTTCTGTGATGTGATTTCTACCTAAGATTAATCAGGCTCTCAAGGGCTGAATTTCCTTTATAAATCAGACAAGGGAGGCAACCAGTTCTATCAAAACTGGCTTTCAAAGAAGAACTTCAGTGCTGTCAGATGAAAAAAAATATTGCAAACGAACATCACTTTTTTTTGTTGCAACAAACACAAACACCACCATTGGCAAAACAAAAACAAAAGGATTCCAGGGAGCAAAATCTTTTGAGCATTTCTTTTTGATTGTAACTTTCAACGATCATTTCATTGGGTCACTGGGGACTGTCAAATGACACAGTATTTGAGTTAACCACTTCCTATCCAAGTTGTCGAAAGGGACAATGAATGAACTATTGATAACCTGAAAATGTCTTCTTGGATTTTGCACGACAAAAGGGATTATTTTGTAGAAGATTATATCCCTCAGACAGCTTTGTAGATTATATTGACGGGCATGATTTTCATGGATAATTGGATAAAATTCAAATGGTAGAAATCTCTGGATAAGTCAAAGTTATAGATAAAGTGAATTTACCCAGTTGTTGTAAACCAACAGTCCTAACTGTACATGTACAAAATTGCTTTCCCCAAATTCAACAACCAATTAAAATCATGGAATTCCACTGAATAAAATCACCTCATCTTAATTTAGTTCAGTTCTCCACCAGAAGTTCACACTTGCATCGTTACTCCTCATTAAAGTATTTTCTGATACCTTGTGCTCTTTGCTGAAAAGTCATTGACCAGAAATATTGTCCTAATGTCCTCCTTCAATTAATACTTTCTAGCCTGCTGATTGTTTACAGCACAATGTTTTATGTTTTATTTTATGGTATGAGCCACATGTGGGATGGTGCAACTTCTTATTTTGCCTTAAACGGCCAGTCTACATAAATAGGACCCAACAAACAGAAGAGGTAATTCATTAATACATGCTATTGATATTAGAACAAGGGCAACGTGAAAGTAATCTTGATCAGTTTTCTCACGTTGTCAGATACTGCCACAGTTTCCTATAGGGGATGCTGTTGTCAGTTTCATTGCTATCTGGCTGAGAATTTTAGTATAAAAGTTGTCAAACTGAGAACACCACAAAGGATATCATTTTAAATAATTAACATATCTTTGTATCATAAATAGTTGAAGAATATAGCTCTTTATTCATTCATGCTTATTAATATATCATTGTAAAAGTAGATAATCTCCAAGTATAAGCTTCCCATATATTGATTCAGATTTAGTTTTTAATAATGTCTTTAATTTGCTTATAATCTAATGTAATGGTTTTGCAGTTGATTACAGATCATCTTATTTTGACTATTCAAGGACAGTGTGATTCCTGTTTCGGTCCTGATCACATACAGTGTTACAATGCCATTCTCTTTTGTGCAAGATGGTTTTGTGTGGATAGCGAGGGTATTAAAACAATAGATCATAGACTACCTCCAGGAGGTGATCTTGCGTTATGCAGTTTCAGTGTAACTTTTGCTGAGTGAAACTTCCCCAACTTATTCCCAAGATAGAGTGAAAACAGGCATTTATACTTATATTCCCAAGACAGTAAGAATGAAATGCTGGGCAGGAGGCCTGCACACAAAAGAAATATAGTGGCATAGCGAATATGTTTCTGGAGAAATAATCCAGAGACTTGGATTAATTATGAGAAGATGTGAGTTTAAACCTAATTACAGAAGTGGGTGGAATTAAATACTAAGTAGATTCAGTTAATTAAATAATACTTTTTCTATTCGTTGATTCACAGGATTTGGGTGCCTCTGGCCAGGATAGCATTTATTGCCCATCTTTAATTGCCCAAAGGGCAATTAGGAACCAACCAAATTGCTGTGGGTCTGCAGTCATGTATAGTCTAGTCCAGGTAAGGATGGTAGACTTACTTCTCTAAATGATATTAGTGAACCAGATGGGTTTTTATAAACATCTATATGGTCCACAATAGGCTAGCTTTTTTTCCCCAGTTTTTTAAATTTGAATTTCCCCAGCCACCCAATGGAATTTGAACCCATGTTCCCAGAACATTAGAGTCAGGTTCTGAATTTCTCATAAAGTGACATTACTGCTACATCACCACCTCCCCAGAATCTGCAGTAAAAAGCTTGCATTAACAATTAAACTAGTGTTTGATTGTAAAATCTTAATTGGTTCACAACAGAGAAGGAAATCTGCTGCCCTTACCCAGTCTAGACAGGCAGGAGGCTAGAAGAACACAGCAAGCCAGGCAGCGGCGGGAGGTGCAGAAGTTGACGTTTCGGGTATAACCTTTCTGGCTTGCTGTGTTCTTCCAGTGTCCTGCCTGTTTACTTTGGGTTCCAGCAGCTGCAGTTTTTTTGTCTTTGGCCCGTATCCAATCTGGCCTATATATGACTATAGATTCACAGCAACATGGTTGATTCTTAACTATTGCCTGAAATGGCCGAGCAAACCAATTAGCAATGTGAAACAGCAATGTGAAAACTTAACAATAAAATCAGAATGATTACACCCCTTTGACCAAGGCACCAGCCTTGATAAAGACATATTGTGATCAGTCGAACCTCCAGATTAATTTTTGGGAATTTGTACCAAGAGTAAGAGAGCTGGTCAAACATCAACCTTAAAAATGCAGGCTGGTCAAACATCAACCTTAAAAATGTCATACTCACTGAATCATACCTTAAAGCCATATTCATGTCCCCCTCCATCTGTATCCTGAGTATGTTCTATCTCACTGGCAGAATAGATGCATCAGAAGTGTGCCACCGTAGTATATGGTTGGCAGGGTTGAGGGGAGAGGAATGTCTTTGGCTCTTGACAGTGACTCATTGACCCCATGAAGCCAGAAGGCATCAAACCAAACATGCACAAAAAAAAACATCCTGCTGATTATCACCAACCATCTCCTCTCAAATATTGAGTGTGTTGAAAGTACTCAGGGTAGCAAGGAGGTGGAATGTATTCTGAGAGGAGGCTCCAAGTCTGTCAGTATGTCTGGCTTGATTGTGCTACAACTGGCCAAACCACATCAGCACTGAAGAATGCAGCTGCCAGATTGGGCTTGCAGTGATTACTGGAAAAAATAACAAAGTAAATCATGAAACATTGTTGATGTCCAGGAGCATGAACTGCAGACCTGCTGTAATTTGAAACGTCATGGTCTGACACAGCCTTCACTCAAACCTAGCATCAAGCTAGAAAATCAACACTAGTCTAGTTGGGAGTTGAGAAGACAATGTCAGGGTCAGTACAAGGCACATCAAGAAATGAGGTTCCAACCTGGTGAGGAACAATATAGGACTCCAAAGAATGCTAAAATGTGGAGGCAGTAAGCTATGGAATAAGCTAAGGAATTCCACAACCAGTGAATCTGATCAAGGCTTTGCACCTCCTACTGGCATCCAGTTGTGGATGGTGGTGCTAGGCAACAGAAGGTAGAGGATACTCAACAAACATCCCATCGTCAATGATAATAGCAGCCATCACATAAGCAATTGCTGCAACCTTCAGGCAGAAGTACCATGAGATCCATCTCAATCTTGTCTTGAGATCCAATCATCATAGAATTGAGTCAATAAATAATTTTATTTATCCCAGGTGATAGCAAGAAATAGCTGAAGATATTAGAAATGGCAGAAACTTTGGACCCCAGCAATATCTTGGCCTTAATGCTGAGCAAGTGCTCCAGAACCAGCCAGCACCATGTCTTCCAAGGATGTTCTAGTTCAGCTTGAATATTGGAATATGCCCGACAAGGGAATTCCCAAATCTGTCGTGCCATATCAAATCCAGTCAAATACCACTCAAACAGTCTGCTCTATATCATCAGGGCGTATGCCCGAAACGTCGATTCTCCTGTTCCCTGGATGCTGCCTGACCTGCTGCGCTTTTCGAGCAACACATTTTCAGCTCTGATCTCCAGCATCTGCAGACCTCACTTTCTCCTGCTCTATATCATCACCAAAGAGGTGAAAGGTATGGTCAATATTACACTCAAACAGCACTTAGACTGCAGTTATTAACTAGCTGATATTGAGTTTGAGTTCCACCAAGTTACTCAGCTCCTGACCTCATTACAAATTTGATCTGAAATGAAGGATTGTTGAAGGATTGCTGTACTTTATAAAAGCTAATAATCTGGCACCAATTTAAGTATTGTTTACATAGCTGTTTGTAATGGAAACACAGTTCCACCCTGTGGCAAGGCCTACACAACATAATGGAATACAAGATGAATTTTAACAGGGAAGAACAGGATAGCGGACAAAAACACATCCCTCCCTGAAGTGCTGAATGCTTTTTACGCTCGTTTTGAGCAGAATGCCAGTGAAACGTTGTCACCTACTCCGACAGCCCAGACGTACCTATTCCCTGAGTCATCACTGCAGACATCAAATCAGACTTCTTGAGAGTGAACCCAAAGAGAGCGATTGGCCTTAATGGAGTCCCAGCCATACACTCAGGACCTATGCAGACCAACTAGTGGGAGTATTTGCTGATATCTTTAGGGGAGCATGGTGGATCAGTGGTTAGCACTACTATCTCACAGTGACAGGGACCCGGGTTCGATTTCAGCCCTGTGTGACTGTCTGTGTGGAGTTTGCACATTCTCCCCGTGTCTGCATGGTTTCCTCCAGGTGCTCTGGTTTCCTTCCACGGTCCAAAGATGTACAGGTTAGGTGAATTGGTCATGCTTAATGCCCACAGTGTTCAGGGATGTATAGGTTAGGTGTATTAGTCAGGAGTAAACGTAGGTGAATGGGTCTGGTGGGTTACTCTTTAGAAAGTCAGTGTGGACATTTTGGGCTGAAAGGCCTGTTTCCACACTGTAGGGATTTTATGATTAATCTCTTTTTGCTACAATTTGAGGTCCCCACCTGCTTCAAGAAGACCACCATCATCCCAGTACCAAAGAAAACACATGCAACGTATATCAATGACTACTGCCCGGTGGCTCTGACCTCTATAATCATGAAGTACTTTGAGATGTCAGTCATGACTCACATCGACTCTAGTCTCTCAACCTGCCTCAAGGCCTACTGGTACAAGAGGTCCATGGCAGACACCATTTCCCTAGCCCTACGTTCATCCCTGGGATATCTGGATAATAAGGAGACACCTGGATAATCAGGCTTCTACTTATTGATGGCAGCTCTGCATTCAACACTACAATCCTGACCAAACTGATCTCCAAACTCCATGACCTAGGTCTCTGCTCTGCCCTCTGCAACTGGACCCTGACCTTGCTGACTCATAGACCGCAATCAGTGAAGATAGACAGCATCTCCTTCATGATAATTCCTCAACACCATCGCCCTGCAAGGATGCACACTCAGCCGCCTACTGTCTTGCTTGTACACTCACGATTGGTGGCCAAATTTCATCCAAACGCCATCTACAAATTTGCTGTTGACACCACTGTTTTGGATATCAAGCAATGACGAGACAGAATACAGGAAGGAAATAAATACTTTGTGGTGTGATTCAAAGATAGTAATCTCTTCCTCAATGTCAGCAAAACTAAAGAACTGATCATTGACTTCAGATAGCAAGGAAGAAG
This sequence comes from Chiloscyllium plagiosum, assembly GCF_004010195.1. NCBI lineage: Eukaryota > Metazoa > Chordata > Chondrichthyes > Orectolobiformes > Hemiscylliidae > Chiloscyllium > Chiloscyllium plagiosum. The sequence continues at coordinate 46,284,229 of NC_057729.1, forward strand.
ACTCTGCCCCATTGGCATCAGTGGAGCCGAGGTGGTGTTGGTCAGGAGCGTCAAGTTCCGAGGAGTGACGATAACCAACAATTTGTTCTGGACCTCCCACATTGATGTAACAGTCAAGAAGGCACAATAATGCCTCTTCTTCCTCATGAGGATAAGGAAATTTGGCGTGTCCATAAGGACTGTCACCAACCTTTAGAGATGCACCGTAGAAAGCATTCTATCTGAATGCATCATGGCTTGGTACGGCAACTGCTCTGCCCAGGACTGTAAGAAACTGCAGAGAGTTATGAATACAGCCCAGTCCAGTCCAGCCCAAACCAACTGTAAACCATTGATTCCACCTACAATTGTTGCTGCAGAAAGGCAGCCAATATTATCAAAGAGCCCTCCCACCCTAGTTATAATCTGTTCCAACCTCTTCCATCCGGCAAAAGATACAAAAGCTTAAACCCATGTACCAAAAGGTTCAAGAACAGCTTCTTTCCTGCTGTTATTAAACTTCTGAATGGCCCTCTCAAATTTCAAATCTAATGTTAATCTTGCTTTAACACACCTCCATTGTATGACTTTCTCTGTTCAATCAGCCTATGATCTGTATATCCTTGTATGTTACATCTGCCTGTACTGCACACAAAGCTTTTCACTGTACTTAGGTACATGCGACAACAATAAATCAAATCAAACCAATTCAAAGATGAGTTGGAGCTATAGGGGCTGGGTATGAATAGAGATTTGGTTGGCACCAAGTGGCTGATTGGTCTGTGGACAAGTGGCCAGTTATTGATAACAAAGATTTTCTGCCTGCCAACAACAATGTGAGTGTCTCCCAGGAAACTGAAAAACAGCTTGTGTTTGTCAATGTTCGAAGGAGGATCATCGGGTCTCCATAAAAGCAAGAGCTACCTCTTTATTCTCCAATACAAACCGCCATAAGCCAACTTACTTTTCCCTCAGCAGTTTCTTTAAGCTGTGACTCTTAACCAGCAACTTAGAGTTTCTCAAGTGTAAAACAACCACCTTGTACCTTCTGCAAGTAAGTGAATGTATCCAAAGAGGGAAAATCAAGGGACAGCATCTCCTGACAAGCCAAAAAAACCATTTCAGCAAATCCAGCAAACAGGGGTTATTTAACTGCTTTCCCTGTTCTTCTCTCAATCCATAACATCCATAAAAATAGAACAAAGAACTGCAGATACTGAAAATCTGAAACAAAGACAGAAATTGTTGGAGCAGGGTTAATGTTTTGAATCCACTAATGCTTATCTAATGAAGACTCAAAATGTTAATTCTGCTTCCTGCCCACAGATGCTGCCACACTTGCTGTGATTTTCCAGCAATTTACCTTTTGTTCCATAACATCCATGCTGTTTTTCCTCTCCTGTCTGTATGTGTATGTGTGGGGGAGTTTATAAGAAGGTCAGGGCGTGAGCTAGTAGGGTTATATGTTGGTAAGTCATAACTGTTTCTCTGCTGCGAGGATCAACTTTGTTGTAATAAATGGTCATTCTCATTAAGTACAGAAACCTGGTCCCTGCTTTCTTTCAATCTGGGTATAAAATTCAGGTAAATTGGGGAATTCCGCATGGTTTTAAAAATCTCTAAGTTTTGTGATGATTCTGGGAAAAATGGGGCTAGATTTACAGTGCACGATCCCAATGAGGCTAAATAATGTTGACATTCCTACTGACAGTTGTACAAACAAACTCGACAGAGCAGAATCCACTCATTGTTTGGAAGGCAACCGAGCCATTGAATTGCCATTTTAAAGCCAGTTCAATACATTTGGAAACCTGCCTTTTCTCACCCCCACCACATTTGAGACAGTCGAATCTGGATCTTTGTCTGGAAATGCAAGCAACTTTCCCACAATAGATGCAAAACTAACAGGTCCACAATTTCTTGATTTTACTCTAAACCTGTGAAATGATAGTGTTGCTTTTTTAATTTTCCAACTTAAAGGGACAATTTCTGAATCTAGAGATCGTTGTAAAATTATGGCTAAAGTATCTACAATTTCCTTATCTAATTCAATTCAAACCCTGGAGAGAAATCCATTTTGTACTAAATATACTAAGTATTTTTATTGCTTTCTAATTCTGTTGTCTTGCTCTCATTAATTTTAGTTGAATTCCATTTCTTTATTTATTATTGATTTATCTGGAATGAGAGGTGTATTATGCACTATTCTACACTATGATTTGACACAAATTAACTGGTTTATCATTTTCATTTTTATAGTTCTAACATTATACCTGAAAGAATTGAATTACCCTTTTCAAACCCATTTTTTCCTGATGATATAACTTCAAAAACAGTTGAGTTAATCTTGAAGTTTATTATAATGTTTTTACATTTGTTGCTCACAATGCAGTTTCATCGAGTCATAGAGTTATAGAGTCATACACCATGGAAACAGACCCTTTGGTCCAACCAATCCATGTCAACCATAACCTTAAACTAAACTACTCTTACCTGCCTGCACCTGGCCCATATCCACCCAAAAAATTTCTTATTCATGTACTTATCCAAATGTCACTGTAGCTGCATCCACCACCTCCTTTGGAAATTCATTCTACACAGAAACCACTCTGCGTGTAAAAGAATTGCCCCTCTCACCTTAAAAAAATGCCCCCACTCTTGAAATCCCCCATCTTAAGGAAAAGACACCTGCCATTCACCTAATCTATACCTTTCATGATTTCATAAACCTTGATAATATCACCTCTCAATCTTCTGTACTCCAGGGAAAAAAAGTCCCAGCCTATCCAGCCTCTCCTTATAACTCAAACCTTCCATTGCTGGCAACATCTTGCTAAATCTCTTCTGAACCCTTTCCAGCTTAACAATATCCTTCCCATAACAGGGAGACCAGAACTGGGCACAATATTCCAGAACAGGCCTCACCAACATCCTGTTCAACTTGAATATAATGTTCCGACTCCTCTCCTCAAAGGTCTATTTCCGTTACATTGGCAAGACCAAATGTAGACTGGGTGATCACACTGCAGAACACTTCCACTCTATCCATGGGATTGGCCATAACCTCCCAGTTGTTTGTCACCTCAATAAACCATCTTGCTCTCATACTAACATTTCTGACCTCGGCCTGCTGCAACGTTCCAATAAAGCACCACACAAACATAATGCACACTTCATTTTCTGTTTAGGTACTTCACAGTCTCAAGGGCTTAATATTGAATTCAATAACTTAAGAAACTGACTGCATTATGTCTGTTCTCCATTTTTCTTACATTCTCTGCCCCTTTCCATCCACAGCCTTATCTTATTTGTGCCTTGTTTGCTTTGCACTTAGTACAGAGGGCTATTCTTTCCCTTTCTGCCTCTTTCAGAAGCATTTGGAAAAAAATCCAATGACTTTCAGTTCTGACGAAAAGTCATACTGAACTCAAAACGTTCATAGTTTTCAGCAGTTTGCAAATGACACTCTATGTCTCAAGTTGCTTAAGTTAACCTTTCCTAAAATTCAGAAACTTAGTAAACTTCACCTTTCAAACTGAACGTTGAATCTAATTACATTCTGATCAGTGTTAGATATGGGTCCCTTTATGGTTGGATTATTAGACATGTAAGGTTCATTACTCATGACTAGTAAGGTTGCTTTCGTGCCAAGTGTGAAACTTCAAGATGATTTTTTTTTTCTTCACCATCCCATGGAAACCTATCTATGACTCCATTCAGACAAAAAATTGGATGTTTGTCTATTACGTCTTCTTCAATATCCAGCCAACTGGTGAACCTGCACAGTGGATATAAATTGGCAAGAAATCAGACTCTTGCTAACATATTACCATGTACACTCTTCATTACTAGTGCCAAATAAAGAGCATGGAACACATTCCACTTGGTTTTGTAATATGAGTGAATCCCAAAGGGTTCCAGGTACTGCATGTCTAAATTATTAGGCAAACATTCTTGCTTGTGGTCAGCAAAATACTAAAGGGCATGTACAATATCTATAATTCACAACTATGACCCTGATTTTCCTTCTCAACATGCTATATCTTGCTTGCTTTGTTCTGAAAAACATGCAAATTGTAAAACTAATGTATCATTTGATGCAATGAATAAAGAATTTTATTTTTATGATCTTTCCATGAACCACAGGATATTACAACATCCCTTTGATATTCAGATGATACAATAGTTGGGGTAAAGCCTGTGTGTTAAACCTGTGTTCCAAGTGCGAGGTGCATTGAGTTTTTTGGAGGGGTTTTCACTGGGAGGCTTGGCTTGAATTCTTGCTACATTTTGGCAAACTCACCTCATTAACTACTTACCCAACCGTATTATAACTCTCTTGCTGATTCTGCCCCATTCTAACATGTACATTTGCACTACTTACCATTTGGTGGAAATCCACCAATAGACTGGCATCCCCTGTGCTTGCGTCATGTCTAAAAGTCCACTTTGTACCCATCTCAACATGGTGTTGCCCTTCACAGCAACTTAAGGGCACAACAGTCACAAAGCCACACTCATCATGTCACATAGCCAGTCCCCTACACATAGATCCCTATTCTCCCACTCTAGTCACTGTGTAACCCACCAGGCCACACAGTTTACCTGTCTGTAGCACAATTCCATCTAAAGACCATGTCTTAGTCAGTGTTACTCTATCTCTTGTGCTCATTGTGGTCCAGTATCTGGTCATTGTCCAGCAGGGGAACATCACAGACAGGCAAGCACTTCAGGCAATTTCATCATGAGGTTTTATTTACAGCCGGCAATTTCCATCACAACCAAAACAAATCGAGACTGCAGTTTCTCCCCACAATTCAAACCAAATGCTGGCATTATGACCATTATGGTCTGCTGCACCTGACCCTCATTGATTAGAACCTAGGGTCAATCAGATCCTGCCTGCTTTGTAGTGCCTGACGTTGCTGAGCTCTGTCATGGACAAGGAGAGCATCCTCCTCCCTACTGTCCACCGAGGAAGGATGCGCTTGTGTATCCAGTTCCTCAGCACCCAGCCTATTCCCTCGTTGCCTGCTCCAGTTGTGCAGGGTGTAGCACACCGGGACAGTGTAGCATAATCTGTGCGGACTAAACTGGAGGAGTCCCCTCAGACCAGTCGAGACAGCAGCATCTTCAGTAGCCCCTTTGTCTGTCCCACCGTGGCAGTGCTCACTGTGTGTACACCAACTTGGTCAAGGCACCATGCCAGCAGAGTGACCAAGACCCCACATCAAGTGAGTGTCTGCTGTGCCCATTCAACTTCTTCTAATGCATCAGTCTGGCCATCTGTGAAATCAGTCTAGAAAACATTGGCTGTACATTCTTTATAACAAGAACATCCTTTCTCAGAAAAGGAGAATAGATCTGTACATAATACTCCAGATGTGATCTCAACAAGACTCTGCAAGACATCCCTGCTCCTGTACCTGAATTTTCTCACTATGAAAAGCAACATATCATTTGTTTTCTTTAAGCCTGCTGAACCTGCACGCTTACCTTTAGCGACTGGTGTATGAGGACACCTGGGTCTCATTGCCCATTCACCTCTTTTTTTTACAGCCATTTGGGAATGACCTGCTTTCCCATTTTTGCTACCAAAGTGGATACCCTCATATTTACATCAATAAAACAAAGAACTTCAGATGATGTGGAGATCTGAACCAAAAATGTAAATTATTGGAGAAACTCAGCAGGTCTGGCAGCATCTGTGGGGAGAAAGCAGACTTAATGTTTCAAGCCTGGTGACTCTTTGTCAGAACACTCATAAGTATATTCTCAATGCCTAGCTTGTTCAGCTCATTGGGTAAAATAGAAACCTGAATGCATTAGAGATCATGTGTAAAATTTATGCAGAGATATTGACAAAAGTGGGAATAACTAGAATTAAGCCACACATCTGTTGATAAATGATTCTTTTTGTTATTGACTATGGACATTTATTAACTTGGGTAACTTGTAACTACAAATTATAGTACTTTTTTGTGAAAAGGGAGATGCTTGGAGAAATACATTTGTATCTTGGGCATCTGTGGCTTACCAGAGTCATGTGACTTCTGTTGTGACTTGATTTCACCTTAAAGTGAGTCACCATTAAAAGTACATTTCACCAAACAAATCTGGACATCTGCCAGTATTTGTGATATTACCTTAGAGCACAAGTTGCCCAATAGTATTTCTTGTTGCTTGGAGGATGGAATAAGGCATTGAAAGTGCCAACATTCTTTCGGACACTGCATAAAAAAGGCTTTGCTATGTAGCCTGCAAACTGTACTACAATCTTGAACATGCAAAACTTATCAATTTTTTTTGCTTCAGTTGAATTTTGTTTCAATTCTTTCAACTGACATCATGGGTTGTATTGCCTCAGTGTGAGAGATGGAACTGATTAGGTACAAGTTCAAAAGCAATATTTATTTTCTGTATCTAACAGGGCAGTTATGATATATATTCAAGTTAACAACTGTATTAAAACAATAATCTGATAACATCAAAGTTTCATGACACACGGAATCCCTTAAATATGTCATTATCTCTACAATAGCTAACTTACTTGACATTTTGAAACATTGATGCAATGTAGACGTTTGTGTTTCTTGTTTTCATTGTGTTTTATGGGCATCCTGTATCATCTGTAGTGTATCTGGATATTGGGTGTCTATGTATGCATTGTTGGAGGCTGCCCCTTTTTACAGGGTTGTAAATATTTTTGGTCTCTGGCTTCCTTAGTTTGTCTGAGATTAAGGCTCTCCCACCCTTTTTGACATTTGTCACACCGTTTATTTAGATACTCATATTTATACGTTAATGCGAACAGCTCTCTACTGCAGTATCTTATTCATGCTTCTCTCTAGTCTTCTCTTCTTGCTCTGCTGATGTCAGAGTAATTTCATCAGTTACATCATATTGTTAGCCTGTTCATATCTCGTTATACATTACTCCGGAGAGCAAGCAGTGCTGTAAAACAATGTATTAATGCATCTGAGAGAACCATTGATTCCACTCCTGACTTAAATCATGCTGTGCATGTAGTACGTAATCACTGGGTGCCACTGGAAATGGGCAGTAAACATGAAGTATCTCAAAAGAACTGTAATACATTTCTCAGAGCCAGGCAAGACCTCAATGGTAATATGGTAGAAATAAACCATAACGCCTTTTAAAGGAGAAAAGTATATTATAATAAATTGATCAATATTCAGGGCCAGATTTTTAATCATGATATTCAATGCTATCTTTTTCATCCTGCACTTTTGATCCTCAATAATCGATAATCATTAATATTCAACTCCAGTCGGTTCAAGTCATGTACTGCAATAGACATTTTAATACTCGATCTGAAATCCCTTTCATTCAACAAAGGCCTTAAGGTGTTTTATCTTAAAATGGTTAGTGGTTTCATTAAAATGGCAGACAGAGGGATTTCTTGCGGATGCATTAACATCGTTGTTAAAATTACACAATGTAATTTCAACCCATAAATTTTCATAACATTTCTTATAAACCCACAATGAAATCCATACGTTTCTCCATATTGAACAAATATTAAGCAAAATACATACATAAAAGCACAATACACAGGTTTGATCATAACACTCATTAGTGATCAAATGCCGCTTTGATGTTAAGGGTACCTCATCTATGGCTTCAGCTTTATGTTTGAAGTAAGTTTGAAAAGAGCTCTGGAGCTAATTGATCCTGCCAATTAATTGGAACCTAAACTGAACATGATCGGACATATTAATCCTGAGTAATTGCCACTTTGTAGCATTGTTCGCAACATTCTCCATCAGTTTCCTGATGACTGAGAGTGGTAATAGGCCACTAATTGTCCAGATATGGTTTTGTCCTGCTTTATGGGCCTTGGACATAGCTGGGCAACTTTCCACATTGTTGGGTGGATGTCAATATTGTAAATGTACTGGAATGGCTTCCCCAAGGCTGCAGGTAATTCTTGAGCACAAGTCTTCAGAATCACAACTGGGATGTGGCTAGGTCTTTAACCTTTGCTGTACTATACTCCAGTATACTCAGTGATTTCTTGATGTCACACAGAGCAACTGAATTGGATGTGGATTGTCTCTTTGACATTAGACAACTCAGGAGGATGCTGAAACACATCATACACTCAGTACTTCTTCCTGGAAATGATTATGAGCCTTGTCTTTTATATTGACATGCTGGGCTCTGTGAGCATTGAGTTGGGGATGTTCATGAAGAGGTTCCTCCTCCCATTTGAATTGAATTGGTACTTGAGATCTGTGTTCACTGGGGAAGACACAAGCAATCTCCCTGAGGTAACAGCGGCTGATGGACCTGAACTTAAAGGAATTTATATTTACCAGGAATTGGTGTTGGAGAGACTGTTATGTCTGAAGGTTGATAAGTCCCCGGGGCCTGATGGTCTACATCCCAGGGTACTGAAGGAGGTGGCTCGAGAAATCGTGGATGCGTTGGTGATTATTTTCCAGAGTTCAGTAGATTCGGGATCAGTTCCTGCGGATTGGAGGGTGGCTAATGTTGCACCACTTTTTAAGAAAGGTGGGAGAGAGAAAACAGGAAATTATAGACCAGATAGTCTGACCTCAGTGGTGGGAAAGATGCTGGAGTCTATTATAAAGGATGAAATTACAACACATCTGGATAGTAGTAACAGGATAGGTCAGAGTCAGCATGGATTTATGAAGGGGAAATCATGCTTGACTAATCTTCTGGAATTTTTTGAGGATGTAACTCTGAAGATGGACAAGGGAGATCCAGTGGATGTAGTGTACCTAGACTTTCAGAAAGCTTTTGATAAAGTCCCACATAGGAGATTAGTGAGCAAGATTAGGGCGCATGGTATTGGAGGCAAAGTACTAACTTGGATAGAAAGTTGGTTGACTGACAGGAAACAAAGAGTAGTGATAAAGGGTTATGGAGATAAGGCAGGAACAGGATACTAGTTAAGGATGATCAACCATGATCATATTGAATGTTAGTGCAGGCTCGAAGGGCAGAATGGCCTATTGTCTATTGTCTATTGTCTATTTGTTGTATCTCTGTAGGGTTAATGGAGTAACAATTTGTCAATTCATCATTGACACAGATATGATGGCACCAAATAGCTTCTTTCTATGTTGCAACAATTCCATGATTCTGTGATTAATTGTCCATCATAATTCTAAAGTAGTTGCAACAGGAATGAAGTGCTTTACTCTTATCCATTAGTTGTAAGATCAGTTAACTAAGTCCACTGTTCTACTGTTTAGCCTGCAATTAGCCTTGCATTGTAACTTTACCAGTTTGGCATTTCATTCGTAGGTTGCTGCAATGGCATCTATAAAATCCATCTTTTATTAGCAATGATCAAAGATCTATAAAAGATATTTTGAAAGGGGAGCTGGCAGTGATTAAACATTGTAATGGGAAATTCCTCAGACTTCAATTTTATTCTTATTACAGTCTGTTATTGATCACCTGTTTATTGCCTGAAACCATTTTTTATTTATTGACTTGCTTTTTGTTTAAATCAGAGCTATCGTTTATAGTCATTACTGAATTCAAATTAAGGTGGATTAGCACAATTTGGATTCATTTCTACTTTGAACTCGACTTGTCCTGTGCATTGACAAGTGTTCTGATAGTTACCTGCAAGATGAGTTTTCCAATAAAACCAGCAGCACTAATCCTCTCAATCATTTAATTAATGAAGCTCAAAATGCCCATCTACATTTAGCCACTGGATTACATGAATATTCCTCATTTGTAAATTCAGCTGCGATATAACCTATGAATGTGGACTGTTATGGTGCAAGGGTAGAGTAAGGTGTACCTCTGAGCCAGGGGACCAGAGTTCAAGTTCCACCTACTGCAGAGGTGTGTATTAGCACCACTGAACAGCTTAATTGGGGAAAATATCAAACCTATGAATGGCACAGCTCTGATTCAGCTCGTATCAGCTATTTCCCATCAGTCCTGCACTCACTGGTCTACATTTAGTCCTTGCCAACCAATAGCTTGAATTAAAATTTTGCTCTCTCTCTTTTCAAATCCCCCTGTGACCTTGCCCCCCTCTATCTCTGTAATTTCCACCAACCCCTTATCTTATTCTGGCCTCTTGTCCATCCCATGTTTTTCATTGCTCTTCTATTGGTGACATTTCCCAGATAAACTCAACACCTCTCCATTTCTTGATTTTGCTTTCTGCTTTTCACTCTATAAAACATTTTGATCAGGAATTTGGCCATTTGAACTAATGTCTCCTTATTTGTCTTGATGTCAACTTATTACACTCCAGTAAAGTGCCTTGGGACAACATATTACAATCAAGGTGCTATATAAACGTGAGATATTGTTTTTATTCACAAATCCATATCCAGGTGCACCATCTGCCATGAAGATATTTTGTTGCAGTGAACTTGATTTCGCATTATTCACAGGGAGTCTCAAAGCTTTAACCTATGTACATGAAAAAAGCACAAACACTTCTTCAACATATATTTCCCACCTCATTCTTGCAGGAAGTGCGTGTTGTAAAAATCGATGCTTTCTTTTCACGAGAACAGCTGATAGTTGGTGCTTGTGTATTAGTTAACAGTCCATCGCTAACTGTTCTATCTTCAACAAGTGGGCCTTCACTCAAGATTGATTTGCAGGGGAAAACTTGTCTAACTTCAAGAATGGATCTTCCATTCAAGTTTATGAGCAGTACATATAAGTTCATGAAGTAAATACAACAAAAGTGTACTGTTTAACAGTACAGACTTGCTGTGCTTTTAATCCCAATAAGAACAGCTTATCATTATTGCACTGCAAAGCATACAGATATAATAAATAATGTCAACCTTCTTGATGATTCACCGTGTTCAGCAATGACTCACACCCATCAAAAACAAGTGAAAACTTTACATCAGCCTTTTGTGTCTCAATTCTCTTAAAGGCATGAGCGAGTTTAGGAATCAATATTGTTGATGTAATGCTTGCCCCCTGCCCAGTCAGGAAATATTTTAATTGCTAAAACCAGCTCTCAAGATAAAATATATTTACTGTTTTTGGTACTTGTACTTGGCCAATGTAAAGCTACTCAGCAGAGTAACTTGGACCCGAAGACCCTGGTCTCCTTATTTGAGAAAAGATGTATTGGCATTGGAGGGGGTGCAGAGGAGGTTCACTGGCTTAAGAGAAGAGATTGAGTGGACTGGGACTATCCTCAATCGAATTAAGAAGAATGAGTGAGATCTTGTAGAAACATATCAAGTTATGAAGGGAATATATAAGACAGAAACAGGAAGGTTGTTTCACTGACAGGTGGAATCTAGATCGAGGAGAGGCGTAACTTCAAAATAAGAGGGAGCACATTGAGAACTGATTTGAGGGGGAACTTCTTACACCCAAAGGGTTGTGAATTTGTGAAATTCCTGCCCAGTGAAGCTGTTGAGCTACATCATTGAATGTTTATCAGGCAAAGGTAGATAGATTTTTGAACGGTAAAGGAATTAAAGGTTATGGTGTGAGGGCAGGGAAGTGGAGGTTAGTCCATGAAAAGATCAGCCCTGATCTTATTGAATGGTGGAGCAGGCTGGAGGGGACAGATGGCCTACTCCTGCTCCTAGTTCTTATGTTCTTATGTGACAAAGGGCTTCCAGCAAAATATAATTATTCAGTCTTCAGGATATTTTGTCCTGTAACAATAGCAACTATCTGTATTTATATAGAGATGGAACACACATGGTTCACAATCAAAACGGTCTCCTCACTAGGGCCAGCTTAGGAGTCAATGATCTCTTTAGGCACACCCTGCCTGATCTTTATTCCAGGTCATAACAAAGAGTAAGTAGCATCACATAAGGAATATCCATTGTTTCGTGCAAGTTATTCATGCACTTTTAGAACTTCCATTCCATGGATTGTCAGAGGATAAATGTGACATGGCAACTGACAGGGAAGTGTGCCCACACATACATGAAGGAGGCTTACAGAAGTGCTCTAGCACTCATATTGATCTGTCTATGTGGCAGCTTCTATTAACCATGATTATATTTAGTTACACCATGAATTGATGGTGCATATCTATCCAGTAGTCTGATGTGATGGCATACTTAAAACACCTGACCTGCAAGTAGCCATTCAACAGCAATAAGCGCAGAAACCTTCAAATATCTCTGTGGATGAGGTAGGACGAACCACTTAAGAAGTTACAAAACTGTCTTCCAAGTTGGTGTTGAGAAAACAAGTGAACCATCCTCAGTGGCTATGAAAAGAAACTTCCTACAATCCAGACACCCATCAAAACCTTTCCGAATCTCAGGAAGGCTTTAACAAATGCAAATTACTGGACATTGACACAACGGCTGTCATAGGCAGTCCCACCCAAAGAATGTCTCAGAAATCCACACTGGAATCAATGTTACCAGTGAGGTAGTGCGTGATTTTTGGCAGACATTTGGAAAGTAACCACTGTCTCCACGCTGAAGACATTGGTAGTTGTTTTCCATAGGAGCTGCTTCAGAGAATAAGTATTCAAGGACTTGATAATTTTCAAAAACTGCAAGATTCACCACAAAGAATGCATCCAAGAAAATGGCAAATCAACATTGGCCTCAGTTTAGCACCTTATATCTCAAAGACAACCAAGGACTCTAAAGCATGTGTTCTTTGATCTTCCTTTAGATTGGCATCATTCCTCTTCAATTTTTTTATGGTCCCAAGTGATTGCATGATCAATCCGGAAGGGTCATTGGACCTGAAACATTAACTCTGCTTTCTCTCCATAGATGCTGCCAGAGATGCTGAGTTTCTCCAGCAATTTCTGTTTTTGTTTATTTCAAATCTGCAGCATCCACAGTTTCTTGTTTTATTTCAGAGATAAAACGATGCTGGTTTCTCTCACTAATGCCATTTGTTCAATTGAATTTTATCAATATTGTTAGGCCCCCAATAGTGCTACCACCTTGAACTTTGCTGACTAGATAATAACTCTGGACATGTTTCTCCCGTTTGGTTATTGTGCATACTGATGGTTCCAGATCTGAGGTCTCTCACATGGTATTCAACTTGCCAGCCCTATAACTTCTAGAGTTTAGAAGCATGAGAGAGATCTAACTGCTAAAGAGGATTGACAAAGTAGACATCGAGAGAATATTTCCTTTTGTGCAGCACTCTTGAACAAAAGTTTGTAACTTTAGGATAGGGGGTATCAGATTTAAAACAAAGATGAGGAGAGATTACTTCTTTCAAAGGGTCATGAATCTGTGGAATCCAGAACTGCAGAGTGTGGTGGATCGACAGGAGGAGGAGGAGATCGACAGATTTTGAATTTGTAATGAATTGAAGGGATATGGGGAGTGTGCAGGAAAGGGGAGTTGAGACTCAGGTGAGATAGGCCATAATCATATTGCATGGCGGAGCAGGCCTGAGGGTCTGAATTGACTACTCCTGCTCCTATTCTTCTGTTTGTGTGAATGAAGAAAGCCCTTTGTGACATTGTACCCAGGGCCTCCACACAACACTCCAACTGTTGACAATTTCTTCTACTTCCAGCCACGTCTATTTAATTTATTCTCCTCCAGCCATCCTCCAAAACAATTTCCTTGTTTCTCTTTTACTGACTCAGTGGAACCTCCACGGCTGGATTAGAGGACTGTGGGATATATTTGCCTTGGGTTCAAGAGAACTGCTTCTCCTCCTGTGAACCTGGGCTTCCAGCATTAAAGCAGACTCATGCTTTATTTTTATTCCTTCATGGGATGTGGACATTGCTGGCAAAGACTGCATTTGTTGCCCATCCCAAACTATGAGGCTTGCTCAGTCACTTAACAGTCAATCAGATTGCAGTACATCTGGAGTCACATGTAGGCCAGTCTGCATAAGGACTGCAAATTTCCTTTCGGGAAGGACATTAAGATAAGATTAGATTCCCTACAGTGTGGAAACAGGCCCTTCGGCCCAAAAGGTCCACACAGACCCTCCGAAGAGTAACCCACCCAGACCCATTTCCCTCTGACTAATGCACCTAACACTATGGGCAATTTAACATGGCCAATTCACCTGACCTGCACATCTTTGGACTGTGGGAGGAAACCCATGCAGACACAGGGAAAATGTGCAAACTCCACACAGACAGTCGTCCAAGGCTGGAATCGAACCTGGGACCCTGGTGCTGTGATGCAGCAGTGCTAACCACTGAGCCACCGTGCTGCCTGTTATGAACCTGCTGGGATTTTAATAACAATTGATGGCAGTTTCATGGTCACCATTACTAAGACTGCTTTGTATTCATGGACTGAGTTCAAATTGCAGCAGTTTCTGCCATAGTGGGATTTGAACACATGTCACCATAGCATTGGCCTTGGGTATTTACACATTGGGTCAAGACAGTGTGGCACTGAGAAAGTACAGCAGGCCAGACAGCATCCGAGGAGCAGGAGAATCGACGTTTCGGGCATAAGCCCTTCATCAGAAATGAGGGCTCATTCTTGATAAAGGGCTTATGCCTGAAACATCAGTTCTCCTACTCCTTGAATGCTGCCTGACCTGCTGTGCTTTTCCAACGCCACGCTCTCAACTCTGATCTCCAGCATCTGCAGTCCTCACTTACTCTTATCTACGTACTGATCTAAGAACTTCACCACAATGTCAACATCTCCCCTGGACTTGCACTTTACAGCTCCTGCCTCTATCCCACACTCGCTGCTGCTCATTGGCTGCCAATCCTCATTTCAGCCAATTAGCAGGCCACCTTTGGGCTATGACGACTTCCTCCATACCGTATGAGGGATCAGAACCCAGAAGTGGTCCTGACATTGTGTCTCTGACTCTAAATGCAAAATCCTGCCCCTTAGGATTTAAGATGTGCTCTGCTCTCTGTATATGGACACGATTATGGTCCATCTCTCGAAACTCCCACTGGTAAAATTGGCTGTTTAATCTGACTCTCTTGGAGATTAAATGGTTTGGATATAATGACAGAATTGCATTTGTTCTTTAAAAAGGGAGGACTGATGAGCTTAGTAAGTTTATCCAGTTGCCAGTTTGCCCCGACAAACACAATATATCAAAAATACCATTTGCCCATTACGCAAACATTTTATTTTTATTGTGAAGCATATGCTGACTGGGAAAGATAATTTCATTTGATCTTTTAAAAGTTATCTACAATTTTTTTTCCACGTTGTCTAGGTTTGAGACTCAGCACATTCGCATAAACAAACACAGCTTCTATTTTTAACAGTACTACATGAAACAATGATGTAGATTAATGTATCTTGTATATTGCGGTGTTAGTCCTGAAGAATGTAACAAAGGGAAAGGAGAACTCAGCTCACAATGTTGCTCAAATTCTGTCCCATTGCCAGGAAATCTGGCAAATATCAAAATGCCCTTCATTCTGAGACATCAGTCCGATCAATTTGGTAACTAAAGTATTCCATCACGCATAACAATTCTTGAGATTACAAGCCAAAATTTTTTTTGCAGAAATATCGGGCATTCTTAACCTAATCAGGAGGAGCAGCTCTGAGACAGTAGTGTCTGTTGGTATTGTTGTATTTTATATTTTTAAGGTGAGAGAAGAAAGATTTAAAAGTGACCTGAGGGGCAACGTTTTCCCACAGAGGGTGGTTTGCGTGTGGAGCTGCCAGAGGAAGTGGTAGATGCAGGTACAGTTAGAAAATTTAAAAGACATTTGAACAGTTACAAAAATAGGAAGGGTTTCGAGAGATGTGGGTCAAATGCATGCAAGTGCGACTGGTTTATTTTAGATAACTTGATCGGTATAGATGAGTTGGACCAAAAGGTCTGTTTCCAGGCTGTATGACTCTATGACTCTATGAGACTTTCAAATGAGATCCTGTTTGCTCTCTAAGGTCATGAAAATGTCCTGAAAATGTGTTGCTGGAAAAGCGCAGCAGGTCAGGCAGCATCCAAGGAGCAGGAGAATCGACGTTTCGGGCATGAGCCCTTCTTCAGGTTTAGGTTTAGGGTGAGCCCTTCTTCAGGAATCATTCCTGAAGAAGGGCTCACCCTAAACCTAAACCTGAAGAAGGGCTCATGCCCGAAACGTCGATTCTCCTGCTCCTTGGATGCTGCCTGACCTGCTGTGCTTTTCCAGCAACACATTTTCAGCTCTGATCTCCAGCATCCGCAGTCCTCACTTTCTCCTCATGAAAATGTCCTACAGTCATTTAAAAATGTAAAGCCAGGAGGACTTTTAATGTTCTGAAGTCAATATATATTATTTGACTAACATGACTCAAAACATCAACTATCTGTAGTATCACATTGTTACTTGTGGGAGCATGCTGTGTGTAAATTGCCACACTTAGGGTCATAGAGTCATAGAGATATACAGCACGGAAACAAATATCTTAAATTAATCTTGTCCCATTTGCTAGCACTTGGCCCATATCCCTCTAAATCCATTTTATTCATATACCCGTCCATTTGCCCATTAAATGCTGTAATTGTATCAGCCTTCACCACTTTCTCTGGCAGCTTATGCCATACATGCACCACCCTCTGCATGAAAAAGTGAGGTCCCTTTTATGTCTTTCCCCTCTCACCCTAAACCTAAGCCCTCTAGTTTTGGACTCCTCCACCTCATGGAAAAGATCTTGGCTATTTACCCGATCCATGCCCCTCATGTTTTATAAACCTCTATAAGGTCACCCCTCAGTCTCTGATGCTCTAGTGAAAACAGCCCCAGCCTGTTCAGCCTCTCCCTTCACTCAAACCCTCCAACTCTTCCTATATTACAACATTTTGCACACTTCCAAAGGCAATTCATTGACTGTGAAAGGCTCTATACAAATGCAAGTTATTTATTTTTTCTCATTGAAAGTCAAAATATAAACTACATATATTATTGCTTCTGATATTGCAATTTATAAACTGTTGTCAGATTGGAAGAAGAGAACTGATGTGTGAGGCAGACCATTGTTGTGAAAGCGAAGTAATTAGTTGTTTTAAAATCTGCCATTCAACCATAGAGTCATAGAGATGTACAGCATGGAAACAGACCCTTCAGTCAACCCATCCATGCCGAGCAGATATCCCAACCCAATCTTGTCCTACCTGCCAGCACCCGGCCAATATCTCTCCAAACCCTTCCTATTCATATGCCCATCCAGATGCCTTTTAAATGTTGCAATTGTATCAGCCTCCACTACTTCCTCTGGCAGCTCATTCCATTCATGTACCATCCTTTGCATGAAAAAGTTGCCCCTTAGGTCTCTTTTATATCTTTCCCCTCTCACCCTAAACCTATGCCCTCTAGTTCTGGACTCCACGACCCCAGGGAAAAGACTTTGCCTATTTATCCTATCCATGCCCCTCATAATTTTGTAAGCCTCTTTAAGGTCACCCCTCAACCTCTGACACTCCAGGGAAAACAGCCCCAGCCTGTTCAGCCTCTCCCTATAGCTCAAATCCTCCAACCCTGGCAACATCCTTGT
>NC_057729.1:46304097-46316499 GCF_004010195.1 Chiloscyllium plagiosum
CTCGTGAATCTACGCTGCACTCCCTCAATAGCCAGAATGTCTTTTCTCAAATTTGGAGACCAGAACTGCACACAGTACTTCAGGTGTGGTCTCACCAGGGCCCTGTACAGCTGCAGAAGGACCTCTTTGCTTCTATACTCAATCCCTCTTGTTATGCTATTAGCTTTCTTCACTACCTGCTGTACCTGCATGTTTGCCTTCATTGACTGGTGTACAAGAACATCCAGATCTCTTTGTACTGCCCCTTTACATAAATTGATTCTATTGAGGTAGTAGTCTGCCTTCCTGTTCTTGCTACCAAAGTGGATAACCATACATTTATCCATATTAAACTGCATCTGCCATGCATCTGCCCACTCATCTAACTTGTCCAGGTCACCCTGTAATCTCCTAACATCCTCCTCACATTTCACCCTGCCACTCAGCTTTGTATCATCAGCAAATTTGCTAATGTTATTGCTGATACCATCTTCTATATCATTAACATATATTGTAAAAAACTGCAGTGCCAGCACTGATCCCTGCGGTACCCCAATAGTCACCGCCTGCCATTCCGAAATGGAGCCGTTTATCACTACTCTTTGTTTCCTGTCAGCCAACCAACTTTCAATCCAAGTTAGTACTTTGCCCCCAATACCATGCACCCTAATTTTGCTCACTAACCTCCTATGTGGGACTTTGTCAAAGGCTTTCTGAAAGTCCAGGTACACTACATCCACTGGATCTCCCTCGTCCATCTTCAGAGTTACATCCTCAAAAAATTTCAGAAGATTAGTCAAGCATGATTTCCCCTTCATAAATCCATGCTGACTCTGACCTATCCTGTAATTGACTTTAGCAACATTCCCACTACTGAGATCAGACTAACTGGTCTATAATTTCCTGCTTTCTCTCTCGCTCCTTTCTTAAAACATGGTACAGCATTAAAATATATTTGGATAAGATGAAGGAGACTGGCATAACAATTTGTTTTTTGACAAGCAGAGTAATAGTAGTTATGAAGATTTCCACCAATGATGTTGCCAGAGGCACTATGACAGGATATCTTCACAGACAAAACTGATTATCTCCGCAATATACGATAAACCAGAGTATTTCTCAACTCAATGAGAGTGAGAAAAGCCAAAAGTACAAACTACTTAGAAAATGAAAAAACATTAACCGTTATTGCTAACAACACCTTGACATTTACCCGCCAATGCAGAGTGTCTCTAAAAAATAAATGTCACGATGTACTTTAAACTTTCAACATTGAATGGTGGAAAGAGACTGCAATTCGATGAACCAGGCAGGAAAACTGACAAAGGAATATTGTTCTTCGAGTTTAAGAAAAACTGTGGAAAGTGAACCTTTAAAGCTGGACAGAGCTCTGAGCCAGGCCCTAACCAGTGAACCTTTCGCTGAATTGAAATAAAATCACGCATTGCTGGCTTGAAATTATTATTACAAGGCAGAGGCATGGTGTGCATCCAAAAGAAAGCAGGGTGCTTTGTTAAAGTGCTCAGTGGAGCAGTGAGAAGTACATCTCTCTGAACATCTCAACATGTGAACAGTGCCTGAACATGTCCCTCCTTTACTTGTGATTTGGCTGCTTTGTGAAACTTGCTGCCAATAATAATAAAGCCGACACTCACATTGACCTGCTTTTTATCCTCGGGGCTGAAGTTTTTACTTTGTACTGTTCCTAAGCCAACACCATGGGATTCTATGTTTTTCAAAAGCTTTGGCTGGGCCTGTCTGTTTGGTACTACCAAATGTTTTCAAACTCCTCTTATTTCGAAGTGCTGATTGAAAGCTACAAGAAAAGTGCTCCAGTGATGTGACTTAACTTTAAATGACCTATTACCTTGATTAAGGAACATTGTTATGCTCAGATCAATGGCAAAATTGGTGACTGATTGGTCGTACTTTTCATTGCTCACAACCATGTATTTTCATTTGCCACTGCAAGAATTAAAGAAAGCAGCCTGTGTCTCCAGTCACATTTCTAGCCTGCTCCAGGATTTATCCTGACTGTAAAGTCAGTGAGAGAAATCATTTTTCTTCAAAAAGTTTAGAGAATACTATAAATGCTGCAAAGATTAAACATCATAGAGATATTATTTCGAGACTTCAGCTCCACTGGTAGTATATTGTTGCCTTCTGCAATTAATGAGACTACTCCCAGCTCAAAACCATGGGTGAAAGAGGTTGGAAAGGGGGTGTTTGTTGATACAGGATTGCCAAATGAATCCAATTCAGCATGTTTAAAATGATGTGCTCTGCATAGTGGTTTACCTGTTGCAGAATGCATGCAGAAACTTGCATTCCCAGTTAAGAACCCAACGACTGGAGCTGGTGAAGAATAATTCAGACAGAATGGTCATAAATGCCCTATATCTCATCACAGCTTTAACCTCCACCAGCTCCTGCCACAGTTTTTACTTTTGCATGCACATCTAAAGAATCATACAGCGAGGTTGCAAACAGGTGATATCTCTTGATAGCTTCATAAAGAACTCGGAAATTGACCTCCCGTTAGGTTATTCATCAACCATTCTGCAGCTCTGGAGCATGGTTGAGATTCAGCTTCAGATCCTGAAATCTCCCCCTTTTGGAGAATTATCAATAGTTACAAGGTGAAATTCATCATCGACAGTACGTCTGCACTCAAACATGACAAAAACTGGTATCTTGTTGAAAGAGATATTAGTGTTGTTCGGTTGCTGATTTAAAGTCCATGTGTGGACAGATTGACAAAATCTTTATCAAGATGATGTTTTTTAATATATTGAGCACAGGGACAAGCAAAATAAGAGAGTTTTATTTGTCATTCAGTCGTTAACATTTGCATCTATTTTAAGAAGAAATAACTAATCACTTATTAAATTAAATGTGACTCTTAGCAGAACTCCCCATGGTGCCCTTGACATGATGTCCAAACAAGCAGTAGTCTCATTTATACTCTGCATGAGATTTCTGGGAATAATTCCAAACCTGCTGAAGGAGATTAAATGCACTGAATAACAGGTTCATAGAAATGCTTTCTTCTGCTGAGAGAATCAAGCTGTTTTTCTGTTTTAACTAGTGTTTTTGGCTTTACCGTTTCACAGTTACTAAACCCATTCATTGTACTGGCTCCAATATAGCGTCTGCACCTGAAATGCCTGCTGGTGCCTCCTAACATGAGGCTTTAGGATACTTCTCATTTGCTTGGTATTGCTTCTTTGATGTTGGCATTGTGATAGCTTTCATACTAATGATTGTGCTCAGTAATAACTAAGCTTGTTGTTACTTACACACATTTCCCAGCCAGGGGCAGTAGTTTACTTTTGATGCTGTGTTCTTTGAAGACACATTTTCCTCCCTTCTTTCTTTCAATGTATATTTCCAGCTATATTTTCCCCTTTCCTTTCTCATGGGGCCCCAGTATTGCCATCTCCAAACCTGCACTAACATTATTTTTTGAAAAGGTTACTGGAGAGTTGTGAATGGCACAGGAGGTAATCTGCTCCTGATTTTTCCTTTCCTGAGCCTTCAGATATCCCAGTTTGATTAGAATCGCTCTCGTGTCTCCATTACCTTAAGTGCAATCAGTGTGAGTAGTGTATCATTTTACTTTTGAAATGGACTTTTCACTGTCACTTCATTGCTCATGTCACAGCACCAATTGCCCTTCAAAAAGTACTTCATTGGTTGCAAAGCAATTTGGGACACACTGAGATCATGAGAGGTGCTATTGAAATGTAAATTTATCTTTTGAACTTTCATGTTTGTTAGTATTCTGCACCATAATCGTTGTCAAAGGGGCAGAGGAATATTCTCTTTTCAAGATGTCATTTTAACCTGGATAGTAATTTGTCCTCTGTTTCTTTTTTAAAAAACTGGTCCTTCTTCCTGTCATTCAGATGGAGTTCATTGTCTTCTCAGGCACTTGTACAGACAGGCCATATCCTAAACTCCTTAAGAGTGCAGAAGGCAGGAGCAGATATCGGCCACTCACCCTTTCAGCCAGCTTAACTGTTCAAAAGCTCTTGGCTGATCTTCGACTTCAATGCTATTCTCCTGTACTACCCAGGTACCCCTTGATGTTTTCAAACCATGTATGAGGAATGTGAGGACTGCAGATGCTGAAGATCAGAGTCAGGGTGACGCTGGAAAAACACAGCAGGTCAGGCAGCATCCGTGGATCAGGAGAATCGATGTTTCGGGCATAAGCCCTTCATCAGGAAGCGCTCATTTTCTAGCACCACACTCTCGACCCATGTGTGAGGAATCACAGTTTTGCCAGGATAATCATGTGTACAGGATTCTAAATCATTGGAATACACTTCGGTTACTATGGAAGCTTTATGACCAGACCTCAGGCAAGGTTCCCAAGTTATTACAGTTCCAGGTAGGATACCCCAAATTGTCAAACACGTGAGTGATGAACTGGCTCCTCTTCTTTGTTCATCTGCCCTCTCACCTGGTTGGACCAAGGTTAATTCGCAAAGGATCCCCTTCCTTGTGAATATCTTTCACCTAGACTAAGTTAATTAATCTTTTAAAATGAGCCAATTAGGCTTTCTTAAGGTAACAAAAGAGTGGGTTTGGAGCTATTATCAATACAACACACATGCACAGATTAGAAATGAGAAACAAATTCAAAAAAGGAGAAAGTTAAAGATATACAGATTAGTTTCTATGGATTATTTGTGAAGAATAAATAGTAGAATATTGATACTTGAACAGTTCGTATTGGGACTCCTAGTCATGCAGATTAGTTGAAATTCTTTTGTCCTGTTTCTTTTTGGAAGGATTACTGGTTTGCTGCAAACTAGTATTCAGAATATGATAGTAGTTTACTTGCAATGCAGGGGTGGATAGGAGGTGACTCTCTGACTGTAACCTTCACAGCACACCGGTGCTCAAACCCAGATGAGCATACATGAGTCCCTCAGCGCACGAGCACATCTTCTCCTAGCACACAGAGGCAAGGATTTTATATTTTTATTTAATTTTCCAGAGCTTGTCATTCTATAGCTTGTGATTTATCTTCTGTAAGTTTCCCTGATTAGTCCAATGTCTTAAAGTTAATGGCTGGATAGTATGATATTTTATAATGAATCAGAGGTGAGCAAAATTGGTGCTATTTTCACCAGTGCAAAAGATTTGATTGAGGCCTCTAATAAAATAATTTGGGAAAATATATCTCTACTTGTCAGAGAAATGATAATTTGAGAGTATAGATATCAATTTATTACCAAAAGACTGAAGGGATTGTTCAGAAATGATTTGGAGATGCCAGTGTTGGACTGGGGTGTACAAAGTTAAAAATCACACAACACCAGGTTCATCACAAATCATCACAACCACCTGATGAAGGAGCATCGCTCCGAAAGCTACTGCTTCCAATTAAACCTGTTGGACTATAACCTGGTGTTGCGTGATTTTTAACAGTGTTCAGAAAGATTCTGTTTGTGAAAAGGGTGGTTAGGATGTGGTATACCTTATCAGAAACAATAGAGGAAGTAAATCCACATTCACATTTAAAAGATAAATTAAGTGAAAAAATGGAAATGGAATGGGGAAAGGATACGGGAATGGTTCTAAGTGGATAAGTCATTTTAAAGAGTTCCTGGAGACATGGTGAACAAATAATATTCCCTTCTGTGCTATGAGATAATTTAGGTCTCTAGTTAATAGGTCAAATTTCAGAATTCTTATAACACTTTGTCAAACAGAAACATGGAAATCTGGTTTTACAGCTCTTGTACCTTTGTCCCAAAAGTGCAAATAGTCTATTTGTTTGTCACTTTATCTCATTTGCTTGGGAGGGTATTTACTGAAATGTATCACTTGTAAACTGAACACAAGAATCATCTGCAGCCCTGTGTGAGTGAATTGGCCTGAACAATGTCAACAACCATTGCAGTTAAAACACTGACAGATTCCTGGAGACTCTCTCCCACCTCAATAAACAAATCCGCTCTTTTACTCTTGCAGCTGTCTTGTACGTAATGTGGGATGTAGGTATTGCCTGGCTGATTTGCATTGTTTGGATAAACTCCTTACATTGTCTGACCCAGCAAAAAAAGGACAAGGGGCGAGGTCATAAAGTTGGTGAAAGCTTTGCAATCTCTGTAGCCTGCATCCTCTGTTTCTTTACCCACTGTCTACCGAGCACAATTTTTAACATTGGGGACTTATTAGTGTCTCACTCAGATGAGTTTGCCATACCACTCTAACCCTTTGTTTCTTTGTTCACTTTAGCAAGTATAAGGCAGAAGAGACACCACCAGACTATTTCTCATTGGATGAAGTGTGGTTGCCATGTTATCACTTTCAGTGCCCTTGACTAATGTGTTCTCATGCAAAATAACCTTTACTTATGCTGCAAAGTTACTGGCATGATTCTAGTTGTTTGAATATTTTGGTCATTTCAGGTTAAATTCGATCTTACTCAGCTCACACTCCCATGCCCAGATGTATATTGAGTCAATTGCTTTCTCCCTGTATGCTTTCTCTATCCTTAGATCTATTACAGTGTGCCTTCTTACATCAGGTATTGTGAAACTTTGGTCTAGTTTAGGTCAGTGAAGACCTGTTCATGCATAACACCACCAGTCTATGCCTTTGCTGGTCATTAGTCTTTTGACTCTTTCTTAACCTTAATCTGGCTACTATGGTACTCTTTAAAAAACTGAAAGAATTGCAGATGCTGTAGATCAGAAACAAAAACAGAAGTTGCCAGAAAAGCTCAGCAGGACTGGCAGCATCTGTGAAGAGAAATCAAAGTTAACGTCTCGGGTCTAGTGACCCTTTCTCAGAACCGAGGCATTCTGATGAACAGAGTTCTGGTGAAGGTTCAGTGGACCTGAAATGTTAACTTTGATTTCTCTTCAGATGCTGCCAGTTCTTCTGAGTTTTTTCCAGCAACTCCCATCCCTATAGTACTCTTACTGGCTACTATTAAGACTTAAATCAATCTTCAATGATATACAATACTACAACTCCTACTTCTCAAGTCCAAAACAGCTAGCCATGCCTTAGCCAAGGATGGGCAGCCTATTCTAAATTAAAGTGCCTCTAATGTAGGCACATCCACTATTTATAAATTAATTGCTCTGAACTCAGATGCATTAAGGACAGACTAGACTCAAACCATTCATTTGTCACTTTTTGCTATGATTAGGTGCAAGTTCTCTGCCTTTGATATAAACAATCAGCTCAAAATGAATTTCTCAAGACTCTTGATCATTCCCCATTACTCTTGGATTCCATTTTTGTATTGCTTGCTTTTTATGGTTCCAGGTTGTAACATTTACTAGCCCAGGAATTATCTCTGTGATCATCCAGGCTGTAAAACATTGTTTTACAGGATGTATGTGGATCACTCAGTTGGGTGAAATATTTTCTGAATTATTGGGCAAGATTCTATTTTCCCAATCACATGTGAACTCTTGGTAATCAATGAGGTTGCCAAATGACAGGTTTGCTTGACTATCTGACTTTTTAAACCTCTACTCAAGGAACTAAAATCAGCATTTTATCTTTTGACTGTGACTCACATACTTTATTCCATTATTCTCTTCCAACATCTATAATTCACCTGTTACCATCTCCCTGAACTGGGCTTTCCAGAACAGTTTACATTTACCTCTAGTCTCTCCAGTATCTGTTAGAAATTACAAGAATTGTATGTTTACTACATTATAATCTACATAGAATGCAGGAAATACTTTAACTACAAAAATACCCCATCAATGTTTCCTTTCACACTTTTTTCCGTTTCTTCATACTAATTTCATAAGGCTTTTGAATTGCTATGAAACCAACTCATCCATTTCCTTAAAGTTTGCAAACAAATTTATTTTGGTTAGTTTAGCTTACAATCACTATTGGTCTCAGGGTTATTATGGCTTTCACTACCAATTCAATGCCCATATTATTGTTCCTCCTTTGGCTGTTTGTCACCATTGTTATTCATTTTGTCTAGGAGAAAGTGAGGACTTCAGATCCTGGAGATCAGAGTCAAAGAGTGTGGTGCTGGAAAAGTACGGCCGGTCAGGCAGCATCCAAGGAGCAGGAGAATCGACGTTTCGGGCATAGGTCCTTCATCAGGAATGAATCAGGTATTCATTTTGTCTCTCATTATGCCTCTGCTGAAGAGGATAGAGCTGCCAATTCAAGGCTGCAGCATTTAAAACTAAGATCATCCCTCTGTTCTAGCAATACTGAAAGCATTGACCTTCCAAAATCAGCTGGAATGCATGGAGGAATTCATTGCCAACAGGAATCAAAATTCTTTAATTTACCATTGAGCATGTGATCACATCCAATGTCCATTGCAGTTGAATCAGCAGGAACCCACAGTGGGTTCAGCATAGTGGTCTCCTGGCCTGGCATGGTGGTCTCTTGGCCAAGCATGATGGTCTCTCAGTCTGACATGGCAATCTCTCAGCCTTGTGTAATGTTCCTCCAGCCCAGCGATCTCCCAGCTCAGCGTGGTGGTCTCTTGGCTCGGTGTGGCTGTGACTCAGCGCAGCATGGAGGACTCTCGGTAGCCTGGCGTGGCAGTCTCCTGGCCTGTCATGACTATCTCTCGGCAGCCTGACATGGTGGTGCCTTGGCTCAGCATGATGGTCCCTCTGTGGCCTGATTTGGTGGCCTCTCGGCCCAGTGTGGCAGTTTCCCAGCAGCTCGGTGTGATGACCTCTCCGCCCAGTATTGCCTCAGCGTGGTCTCAGCATGGACTTCCGACTCAAAATAATTCCAAAGTGGTTTCCTGGCCTTGAGAGCCTCAAGGTGAAGCCTGGCACATCCTGAAATTCAGGTCTCGTGTAGACTAGGAGCTAGGTGCTGGTGTGGACTGGGTTAGAAGGACTTTTATTTGGAACTTTTTATTTCTTTACTTTTGTAATTTATTCCTATGATCTATAACGTTGGAAATTTTAATTTCTTCGTTTTCTAATCTTTTTTCCCTAAGAATTTGTATTTAAGAATATGTATCTAGGAATTTTTGTACTAAGATGGTGTTGTAAGTGACAACTTGTAAACTTATCATTGTACTCACTTCAGTACAGGTAACAGTAAAGTTAATTCTAATTCTAAAATTGCTTTTACAGGTTCTTATTCTTGCTGTACTGTCACGGTAATTTCTGATCTTCTTCCTTGACTATGCTTCATTTTTTTTCTCATCTATCACCTGTCAACACAGTTTCATTCTAACTTGGTAGAAGCTTTTCCTTCTGCCACATGTGCCAAATGTAACTTGCTGTCCACATTTTGTTACTGTTCTGCATTTTCTGTAAGTAATGCTAATTTCATCTTTAGTTTGTAAATAATATTTCTCCAACTTTAACTGCCAGAATTTGGAGCAATTGAATTTGCCAATTGCTCCAATTTTTGACCAGCAACCACAACTGTGAATAACTCATTCAGAATGTATATGTATGATTGGCCACAGAAGCAATGTGCTGATCCTAGAGAGCTGGCTGAAGCCAACTTTTGTTTACACAGGCTTTAAGAAAGATGGGTGAGTGTGGTTTGCAGTATCAGTCACTGACTGAGGCTCACTTTGGGTAACAAATGCTATACCTCTCATGGCTTAAGGTGATGTTTGTAGGCTCAAACAGGTGAGTAATTGGACGTCACATACCAGGCGGTTGTGAAAAGTATGGTCTGTTCAGTGAGCTCAGGTGTACAAGTCTTCAAGTAGCACATTTTAGAATGCATGTACCTTCAGATGACTCCTGTGGATTTTGCTCACCTGATTTAGGTTTGGATGAAACTGGGCGAAACAGTTTTATACAGCCTCAGAGGACACAATAGCATAGCTTTGATGTAACCAGTGCTTCAGCAGATGAAATAAACACCATAGTTCCTGAAAGCAGACTCTATTGGATTATAAGAAAGACAGAAAGTGCTGGAAAAACTCAGTGGACCTGGCAACATCTGTGAAGAGAGAAACAGAGTTAACATTTTGAGTTAAGCATGACTTCTTCACTGCTCCTCGGATGCTGCTTGAACTGCTGTGCTCTTCCAGCACCACTAATCCAGAATTCTTCACTATTGACCAAGCATGGAAAATGTTGTGATTTGGAGATGCCGATGTTGGACTGGGGTGTACAAAGTTAAAAATCACACAACACCAGGTTATAGTCCAACAGGTTTAATTGGAAGCACTAGCTTTTGGAGTGCTGCTCCTTCAGCAGGTGGTTGATGAAGGAGCAGCGATCCAAAAGCTACTGCTTCCAATTAAACCTGTTGGACTATAACCTGGTGTTGTGTGATTTTTAACTTGGAAAATGTTGGGTTTTTTATGCTGTAGGCAGAGGAACATGAGGAGCAAGTAGAATAATTTATGAACGTACCCAGAGCATAAGCGATCATGTTGATCCTTTGCCCTGGGCACTGCCTTTGTCTTTTGTCTTATATTCTGGGTACTGTTCCACTTGCTCTCCTCCCCTTCTGTCTACAATGTTTTTCAGCTTCTTTCAGTCCTGAAGAAGAGTCTAACTGGACTCATAATGTGAACTCTATTTCTCTCTTCATGGCTGCTGTCAGACCTGTTGATTTTCTCCAAAACTCTCCATTTTATTTTAGATTTCCAGCATCTGCAGTATTTTATTTTTATCCATTGGATTATAGCTCGGTACAGTATTGAAGGTTAAAAAATTGGATTTATTTTAAAGTAGGAGAAAGTGCTGGAAGGTCAGAGTGGAAAAGTGTGGCACTGGAAAAGCACAGTAGGTCAGGCAGCATCCAGATGTTCTTCCAGCGCCACACTTTTCAATTCGTTTTTGAGTGCCTGACAGGACCAGCAGCCAGGGTGCCAATGTATACACAGAAAAATGATGCAGGGTGACCCGATTAAGAAACGGGTGCCACACAAATAATGCAGAGAGTAACCTAATTAATAAGCAAGGAATGCCATTGTCACCTCATCTGATGGCCCCCAAACCACATCAATTCACCCCTGTAAATCTTTTATGCATTTTTACAGTCTCCAGAAGGACAATACCAAGTCTCTGCATTGCAATTGCTGTACAGGACACAATTATCAGCCAACCAGAGACCATTGTGCTGCAGCCTTTGCCTACTTAATACCACTAGGTTGTAGCTGATAATGAAAACAAACGTAAATTCTGCTCATTTCAACCTCAGTGGAGAAGGACCAGGACTGCCCAGCATTGGTTCCTATGTGCATAATAAAGACACAACTTGATAATTGCAATTGGACTCCAAGTGATGCAATTTTAATATAGAGTATTTCTCAGACCTTTCAATATTGACTAGAGATTTTGGATAAGAATAGACTGTTCTTTGATAAGGTGACCAAACAGGTGGATGAGGGTAAAGTGGTTGATGTGGTGGATATGGATTTCAGTAAGGTGTTTGATAAGGTTCCCTACAGGAGGCTATTGCACAAAATATGGAGGCACATGGGATTGAGGGTGATTTAGCAGTTTGGATCAGAAATTGGCTAGCTGAAAGAAGACAGAGGGTAGTGGTTGATGGGAAATGTTCATCCTAGAGTTCAGTTACTTGTGGTGTACTGCAAGGATCTGTTTTGGGGCCACTGCTGTTTGTCAGTTTTATAAATTACCTGAATGAGGACTTAGTAGGATGGATTAGTAAATTTGTGGATAGCAGTAAGGCCGGTAGAGTTGTGCATAGTGATGAAGGATGTTGTAGGTTACAAAGTGACATAGGTAAGCTCCAGAGCTGGGCTGAATGGTGGCAAATGGAGTTTAATGTGAAAAAATGTGAGGTGATTCATTCTGGATGGAGTAACAGGAATGCAGAGTCCTGGGCTAATGGTAAGTAACTTGGTAGTCTGGATGAGCAGAGAGATCTTGGTGTCCATGTACATAGATCCCTGAAAGTTGCCACCTGGTTGTTAAGAAGGCATGTGGTGTGTTAGCTTTTATTAGTAGAGGGACTGAGTTTCAAACCATGAGGTCATGCTGCAGCTGTAGAAAATTCTGGTGCTGCCGCACTTGGAGTATTGCATACAATTCTGGTCACTGCATTATAGGAAGGATGTGGAAGCGTTGGAAAGGGTTCAGACAAGATTTACTAGGATGTTGCCTGGTTTGCAGAGAAGGTCTTATGAGAAAAGGCTGAGAGATTTGAGGCATATAAGGTAATCAGAGGGCTAGGTAGGGTGACCAGTGAGAGCCTTTCCTCGGATGGTGATGGCTAGCACGAGGAGACATAGCTTTAAACTAAGGAGAGATAGATATAGGATTCTGGATTAGTGGTGCTGGAAGATCACAGTGGTTCAGGCAGCATCCAAGGAGCTTCGAAATCGACGTTTTGGGCAAAAGCCCTTCATCAGGAAGAAAGGCAGTGAGTCTGGAGCGTGGAGAGATAAGCTAGAGGAGGGTGGGGGTGGGGAGAAAGTAGCATAGAGTACAATGGGTGAGTGGGGGA
>NC_057729.1:46316900-46336602 GCF_004010195.1 Chiloscyllium plagiosum
GGGAACGGTCTTTGCGGGAGGCGGAGAGGGGTGGGGAGGGAAATATATCCCTGGTGGTGGGGTCTGTTTGGAGGTGGCGGAAATGTCGGCGGATGATTTGGTTTATGCGAAGGTTGGTAGGGTGGAAGGTGAGCACCAGGGGCGTTCTGCCCTTGTTACGGTTGGAGGGGTGGGGTCTGAGGGCGAAGGTGTGGGATGTAGACGAGATGGGTTGGAGGGCATCTTTAACCACGTGGGAAGGGAAA
Source organism: Chiloscyllium plagiosum (assembly GCF_004010195.1). Lineage (NCBI taxonomy): Eukaryota > Metazoa > Chordata > Chondrichthyes > Orectolobiformes > Hemiscylliidae > Chiloscyllium > Chiloscyllium plagiosum. The sequence continues at coordinate 46,317,146 of NC_057729.1, forward strand.
TTGTGGTCTCTAAAGAAGATAGAATATAGGACAGATGTCAGAGGTAGTTTTGTTACTCAGAGAGTAGTAGTGGCATGGGACGGCCTGCCTGCAACAGTTGTAGACTCACCAACTTTAAGGGCATTTAAATTGTCATTGAATAGACAAATGGATGAAAATGGAATAGTGTAGGTTAGAAGGACTTCAGTTTGGTCCCACAGGTCAGTGCAACATCGAGGGCCAAGGGACTTGTACTGTGCTGTAGTGTTCTATGTTCTATGTTCTATTCAACCACTCCAGCCTGATACTCCACTAAACCTGAATACGGCTGATTTGTATCTCAGTGATCAATATTTACATTTGTGAATTGTGATATTGTTTCAAGATTGTGATTCAATATTGTCTGTGTGCCGTGAACTCTAGTCACCTGGTTGCCGATGTCACAAAGCTGTAGCCTTTGGTTTTCTCCAACTAGCAAAGGTTACAAATTGTGATTAATATGTTTTATGTCAAAGAGACACAATAGACTGAGAGTCCAATTTTCAGACCATGATTTGCAAACTACTGTACCTTGAGTAAAAAACTAGCTTTTGATAGAAACTGGTTAATCTGCAACTTGCAAACTAATGTCCCTGCAAACAATATAACTGCAAAAAATATCCTTATGTTAGATCCACATTCACAGAGGGCAAATTTTAATATACTAGGGTAAGAATGCCGCAGCTTATTTAAAGAAAAGCACAAATGATTTAAACAGCTGAACATGGAAATATTTATTGCTTCTCAGCGCATTAAATGGTTGAGTGCAAGGAAACTTTCCAGAGCCCAGATATTTTTTTGTTTTTTTTTGTTTAAGTTTCCCTTTCTCTGCCAGACACAGCTTCATAATAAATGCATCTTTTCATTGACCATGTCCCTAATGGAAATGTTATATTCTACAAATGTTCGTGTTGTATCTGGAAAATGCTTAAACTTTGGCAGTGATCACCGCTCAGGAGAGGAGCAAGAAACTTGAGCCAAATACATTGTGAAAAAGAATATTGGCTGTGTAGCAAATGCTGCTGATGGGGTCAGAAACAGAGGTTTTGTACATCTAAAGTAAAACAAGAAACAATATAAGGGATCTCATATGCAGTGTTGGCACAGGAAACTTCCTTGTACTGGTTTAACCCCTGTGTTCTTCGTAAATTTGGGGTCTTTGAAGATGTGTACATGCTGCCTGTTGTACAACATCTGTGCAATGGATTTTCTCTACATTTCAAAAGTTGAACATTATCATAAATGCAGAAAATGCTTTGGAACTATTTTCTGAAAACTTATAATGTGTAAACCTAACGTACTTTTTTTACTATCCTTTCCAATATCTCAGAGCTATCCCGAAGCCTGACTAACCAACAACATCAAATTGCCCTGTTGGTATATTGTCAGCGCAGTGATAATTAGCAGGGACAGAATGAGTGATGGGACAGGCTCTGAAGTGCTGAAAGGGGTGGACTTACAGAGATCTGGTTCTTATTTCCCAGACTTGTCCATTGTGCTGAGGATCAGGCAGATGGGTAAGTACTAAGCAATGTGTCAGGTAGTGGATTCCAGATGGTGAGTTCATCACTTGGGCATGTAATACCCTGATAGGTGGCTTCATAGGAAGATAGCCTGAAATGTGGGATCGTTCAGAGGTGTAGGTGATGAAAGCCTCTGATATAGCCTCACCAACCTAACCTTGAAATGGCAAACATAGAGGAATTTGTCAAAAATAAATTATGCTGTTGCTTATTTGAAAAAGTGATGGGAAAACCAGTTGGGAATAAAGTGCAGAAAAAAACAGTTCATAAGATAGTTAGCAGTGGAAAAACAGAGTTAAAACTGGGTGGAGAAAGAAGGATTTTGCAAAGCTTTAAAATAGTTTGTGCTTAAATATTGAAATTTACTTTTGCTTTGTTGCCAGCAGCTAACAGCCCTGAATGTTTACCCACTGCTGTGTGTAAATATTGAAGGCTGGACTAGATGACGGTGCCATGTCATTTATCATTTTATTTCAATATACTTACTTTAAATGTATCCTTCCAACATCTACTCCAAATGATGGAGATAAGTGGTTAGGCATTAAAGTAGATGGGACCTGGCCCATTTTCTTACCAGGAATATGATGTAATCATGGAGTGGTGCTTGGTGGGAAATCTAAGCATTTGCCTTTACAGATGAAGAATAGCAGCTGCAGGACCATATGCTGCACATTTTTGCTGTGACTATTTCTTATGTACCAAGTTTATACAAATTTGTAACCACGCCTGACGGAACTCGGCTTGAACGTGTTTCTTTAAGGAAACTGTTTATAAATGTGTGCTGTGTTTTTTGTGTTAACTTTGTATTTTTTTTGGTCCATCAAGCTGTTCAATGAACTGCCCTCCTAACCTGGGTAATGTAAAGTTCAGAAAAAAACAGTGCCAGTGTAGGGAATACCAATCGGTGGGGTGCGTTGGTGAGGGAATGGTGGGGAAGGATAGGGTCCTGGTGGATGGGGAGAGGGGGATGAGGCTGTTATGCACAGCAAATGGCACAATGTAAGAGGTAATCAATGCACTTTCAAAAATGATTAGTATTATTGGAATGCTTTCCCTGCAAAGCAGCTGTTTAACCGATCTATACAATGAAAACTGACTACACAACTCATTCTATGAGTGATTAGAGGCTGTGGGACTATTAATTCAGAACTAACAACTAGACAGCAGGTGAAATGCCCAATGCCATGGGGAGACTGAAAAAGATTGCAAATGCCTTTCACAACCTCAGGACCAGGAGAGAGCACTTTATGGCTGATGAAATAGCAGTCATTGTAGTGTTGCAGGGAACTAAGGCAATCAATTTGTACACAGAAAGCTCTCACAAACACAGTGAGCTAACGGCCAGATAATCCAGATGTTGGTTAAGGGTTAAATATTGATCAGGACATAAGGCTAAAAATATGCTTATATTTAATATTCAATTTTGCTCCAAAAACTCCTAATCCCTGGAATCATAAATACAGGTACAAACCAATGCAAACTACAAATCTAAACTTTGCCTTTAGGAATGTCCTAGAGCAAAGTCACTCTATTTGTACAGAGCTTTGTCATGAATTATGTTTCACCTTTGTGTTGCAGTCTGTAAAAATGTATCATGAGCAGTAGTCATTATTCATCCTGTTACTCACTCATCGAAGTTGATTGACCTGATGGATTATTCAAAGAATCAGTTAGACGCCAATGCTGCCAGGAGAAGGAAAAGAACAATGCTGTTTGATTCCTGTTTCAGTTGCCCAGTCAAGAATCATAGCTGGGCCAACAATAGAGGCTTCAACTCCCTCTCCAATAACTCCCATCCCAGTATGTCGAGAATCAGCAGCAGTATAAAGATTGGAGGAGTTAAATCAAGTAGTTAAGAAGAATGTGCTCATTGACCATGTAGGCACCATTTCCACAGACTTTGCATTCTGTCTTAGGGGAGTGCGAATAGAGTTTTAAGTTGTATTAATTGACTAATTAGAAAATTTTAAAGACTGAGCTTCAGAAGGGCTTGAAATAAATTTGCTGATGGCTGGGAGTCTTTTTAGCCATCTAGTTAGCATATTGGGAGCAGGGTGGTGTCTGCAGGGATTGTAAAGATCGATTATCTCTTGAAATGGTTTGAAAGTCATTTTATGCTGCCTGAAAGAAGAAAAGAAGAGAGAATGAATCCTGTTATTATCTGACACAGGTTCTTTGTAACTATGTGTTAACTATTGTGTTGTCTCTATTGGGTGCTAAATTAAACTCTTTTAACAATTTTACATTTTACTTCCAAGTTTTTTTGAAAACTGCTCTACACCCCACACTACCTTTTACTGCATCGATGAAAACACATTATCATCCAGGATTTTCTCATCATAACCCAAGATGATTAGTTTCCAATATTTGAATGCAGCTAGAATTCATCTCGTTAAAGTGAAACAAATTATGAGTTATTTGTGTCATCTGTATAGGACAAATAAATATACATTGGAGAAAATACCAGTGGAAGAAAGGCAAATGCTGACAAGATGCAAAAATAAGCTTGAAAGCCCATTGCTTAAGTAAACCTTCCCATTGTATTTAAATGCATGAGGTGCCAAATAATGGTGGCAACAAACTTTCATTTGCACAATTCATGATCATGCAACAGTACAATGTGCATGTACATTGTGGTATGAACAATAGCTCCAGAATGGTGATCTGTGGAAAGTCTGCTTGGAACACAGCCAGTACAACCGACTCCTTTCAGTTAGCACTGACTGGGGTGTTACTAACCCCAAGTATATGCTGATTACAATTGTGTATCTTGCGGATGTGTTGATCTAAGACAATGGGCACTAGAGACACAGTCCTTCTATGTAACTTTGATTTCTTTGACTATTTTTATTCAATTGTTTGAAGACATGACATCAGCTTTATGCCAAGTGTCAAACTCCTTTGCCATCTTTATCAACTTTCACTCAGATTGGTGTTTTTGTGAGTTCCTTGGCTACATGTGAGAGGTTTTGACAATGGGATGTAACTGTTTGACCTTTGATGATTTGATGTAGTTTGTTGGATGTTACTTTTCCAGGATCATGGAATTATGCTACTCTGGGGTTGGGGCTTTGAGACAATTCTGTTGAAGACATGATTATGGGATCTTGCTGCTTGGGAATTGTAGTGCATGAACTCACTGGGATTGTAGACTGTTACTGCTCTCAGAGTTGCTTTACCTCACTCTTTGGTTTCAAACAATGGGACTTCACTTATTTAAGTTGATTTAAGCTGCAGTCAGGTCTAATGGACAGAACTGAGATCTTCCTGGTCTAGATTGGGAACTTAGCAGCTCTGTAAGATAGCAGTGGAACCTTGCTGCTCTATGATTGTCTTGTGTGATTTTGCTGGTTTTGGGACAGAGTCTGAGACAGGGCTCTGAAATTTCACTGCTCTGAAATGTGAAGTGGAGACATGAGATCTCTGTTCTGGAATGTGTTAGTGGGTTCTTTCTATTCTGGAAAGAACTTTGGAACCTCATAGATTTAGGATAGAATTATGGATTTTTGTTGCTTTGGAGTAGGAACTTCCCTGTGGCATGTAAAACAATCCGTTTCCTAACTCCCTATCTGGTACTTATTTTAAAAGCTCCAGATGTGACAGGTGAATTATTCTTCTGTAATCTGATACCTGTATGTGATGGTGAAGCACCAAGAAACGTCTTTAAATCAACTATGAAGTATATGCGAGCTTTGTAGAAGTTGATGCAGAGTGACTGATTGGAACATTTTAACCAGAAAGTTCTGAAACATTTACACTTTATGCTGCCAAATCACTTTTTGAAACTGTACAGTTGGCGCATTCTCAGATTGTAATTTGTAATTTGATACATTTTATTTTCAACATGTGCAGTTGAAAATTATGCATTAATGCTTCTCAGGAATTTCCTCAGAGCTGATCCCTGCTCTCCCATAGTAGATTCCCGAAAAGCCACGGAGTAATGGGACCTCATCCAGTTTAGAAGTGATAGGTGTTAAATTAGCCCCTCCATCAGTGAAAACAATGTGATTGGTTGTAATGCTGGATTTACACCCGGAGTGTTTTTAATCTCCATTGAAATTCAGGAAGAGAACTGCCTGAGGGTGGTGTATATTTGAGAGCAATGTTGAGAATGTTACAATGGAGACTGATATTATGTAGGCTGCAATTAGGATTAATGATAAATGGCATGTAATAGAGTTTAATGTCAGCCAGATTGAGATTGAGAGTAACATGGGCAGGAGTGTAATAAAGAGTAATACAGAGTAATAAAGAGTGATTACAATAGAGAATCATATCTGGCAGGAAATGGGATGATGTTGGGCAGAGTGCAAAAGCAGATTTCCACCCAAACCTTTTTCTGGCCGGAGACCTCAGTTAAAATGATGCCCCATGATGAAAATTGTTTTAACTAAGGGGAACAGAACAAAAACTTTCCTGCTGTGTTCAGTGCATGCAAGCTAAAGAAACAATGTTGTACAAAATGATCACGTTGCAGTATGTAAATCAGTCCCAGATTTATTGAGCCCTTGGACTACAAAGAAGAATCTGCACCATGTTTAGCTTTGATTGTCTGTCAGGCAACCACAGTAGCAGTCTTGGTTGTCCAAACCCAACAGTATATTGTCTCAAAAAGCTGGGCAAGTAATTTTTTCCCATACTATGAAGTCTAACCACATCAAGTAACAAAATAGCCTTCATTTAGATTCTGTCTGATTTAAATCATTCTATAGCAGCCAGACAACTTTTTCCAAACTGTTTTTGAATTAAAAACATTCGCATAAACAAAAAAGAAATTCACATCCCTTTATCTTTTCATGTTTCTTTCACTTTCTAATTCTTCTTCCATTTGGCCAATATTTTTCTCTCTCTGTCTCTCTGCCTCTCTTTCTTTCATGATCGCCTGTCTTCACATTTTGTTGCCCTCATTATATATTTTGGTCCCTGTTCTCTCTAATTAAGTGTGCATCCATATACCTGCCAGTCTGATTCTTTCCCATCCCCTCTCTCTCACAGTCTTCTTTGACATCTTCAACTCTCTGCTCTTCTTTTCCACGTGCTTTATGCACCATTGCATGCTAAACCGTTACAGTGTAAAGCAATACCTTTAGGGCACACATTTATTGGAAAATGATAAACACTGAGATTGACACTCACTCCACAGGGAGGTATGAAAATCCCTCGAATTGAAGGACAAGAAGGACACTCTACCCATTATTCAGATCAGGATTTAAAACTTTACATTGCTTCAGGGCAGGTAGTTATGAACTGTGTGGCAGGAAATCTGACTAAAAGTATTTAAAATCATTTACCATACCCTCCACGTCCTAATATTTCCAGGTGCCCTTTCGACAGCATACGGATTTGGAAAACATTCAATAATATTTTTCCTAATTCCGTTTATTTTTCTGAATGATTTGAAACTTTGAAAGTATGAAAATCAGTCTACAGTATTTTTCTGTGTCTTAAATGAATAGTTTGCTTTGTATCTTTTCCAAACTATTTGCTGTTATTGAAGCACTGTGTTTCTGTTGAAATACTCAACAGTATAAGGTTGTTTAGCCAGTCTTTCAGTGGGGTTAAAACAGTAGATGACCTTAAACATCCTGAAGTCAGAAAATTAAGGACAGGCTTGACTGGACAATTCAAGATTTGACCAGATGCAATTCTATCAGTTAAAGGCAAAATAACTTGGTACAACCAAGATGACTTACACTGTTGCGTTGCCAATAAAGTGTCAATTATGATAAACTACAGCAAAAATGAGACAATAGCTTAAAAATACTAGTTAGACTGGGGGGTATTATGAGATATATTATGAGTCACTGGTGATCTAACTGTGTAATAACTTATAAAATCAGCATGCATTGATATGGAGCTATGGAGTTGTACAGCATGGAACAGACCCTTCAGTCCAACTTGTCCATGTCAATTAGATATCCCAAACAGATCTAGTCCCATTTGCCAGCATTTGGCCCATATCTGTCAAAACCTTTCCTATTCATATACCCATCCAGATGCCTTTTAGATGCTGTAATTGTACCAGCCTCCACCACCTCCTCTGGCAGCTCATTCCATACATGCACCACTTTTTGTGCGAAAACATTGCCCCTTAGGTCTCTTTTAAATCTTGCCCCTCTTCCCTTAAACCTATGCCCTCTATTTTTGAACTCCCTTACCCTGGGAGAAAGACCTTAGCTATTCACCCTTTCCATGCCCCTCATGATTTTATAAACATCTATAAGGTCACCCCTCAGTCTCCAATGCTCCAGGAAAACAGCTCCAGCCTATTCAGCCTCTCCCTATATCTCAAAATCTCCAACCCTGGAAACATCTTTGTAAATCTTTTCTGAACCCTTTCAAGCTTCACACAGAGTGTGAGGGTGGAACTCAGTCTCTTTCTGTAAATTCCCAGTCCATGCCATGTGTTGTGGAATGGCACTTAGCAAAGACACTCAGCAGGAAGCAAGATAAGGGAAGAAAGAAACAAAGGGTTTTACATGCCAGGTGTAATATAGGGTATGTGCCCAGAGGCCCAACTTCTCACCAATTGCTGAGCTCATCCCCATTCTACAGACCATAAGACAGATGAGCAGAAGTTTGCCATTCAGCCCATTGAGTCTGCTCGGCCATTCAATGAGATCATGGCTAATCTGATAGTCCGAAACTCTATTTTCCTGGCTTTTCCCCATAAGCCTTGATTCCCTTTGAGATTTAAAAAAAAGCTGTTCACCACGGCTTTCAATATTCTTAATGACCCAAATTCAATAGCCATCTGGAGTGAAAAATTCCACAGATTCACTACCCTTTGATAGAATAACCTCCTCCTCTTTGACTTAAGTGTGCGACACATATTCTGAGAGTATACCACCTGGTCCTCGACTCAACTGCAAGCAGAAACAACCTGTCCATGTCTATTCTCTCAAATCCCCTAAGAATATTGTTCATTTCAATAAAATTGTCTTTCATTCCTTCACATTCTAACGAGTACAGTCCCAATCTCCTTAACCTCTCCTCATAAGACAGTCCCTCCATACCTGGTATCAGCCTAATGAACCTTTCCTAATCTACTTCCAATGCCAGGAGATCTTTCCTTCAATACGTGTCCTAAAACTATTCACAATATTTTAGCTGAGAATCAGCAGCTCATCCATCGGATATAAATACATAATTGAAGTAAAAGATCATTTGTCCCCAATATTACTCTGCACATGCTATAGGGGCAGCTGATACGGGTAGATGAGAGGAAGATTTTTCTCTTAGCATTTTTATTATTGCTGGAAGGAGGGGATACTATTTTCAAAGGGTGTCCAGTACTTCAGAAAATAACATGCTCAATTCCTTACGCTCCCACATGGACTTTTAACACCCACTCCTCCACCTCCCCTTTTCCCCCTCTCTAAGATCAACGAAACCTCCTGTCCAATGCCCCTTACTAACCTGGGCCTAGGGTGCCAATGGGCCTTCATTTTAGGATTGGTTGCAGTCTAGCAGTGCCTAAAACTTGGCTCAGATTCTACTGAGACTTTGGAGCTGCCAGCTAATCAGATTGGTTGGGCAATGTTTCTTATCAGTGAGGGGCAGGAGCCTTTTTTTGTGCCAGCCATCCGGCTGTTGACTTTCCTTCAATGTGGGGAAAGCATTCCCCTTGCCCCAGAATAAAAGATCCTGCCCAATGACTTTCATTAATACAATGGACTTTGCACTACATTCTTCAAAGAAGAAAAATTGCCATCCTTACCTAATCTGGCCTACAGGGTGACTCCAGGCCCACAACATTGGAGTTGACTCCTAACTGCCCTCTGGGCAATTAGGAATGAGCAATAAATACTGGCCTAGCCAGTGATGCCCACATCCCATGAGGAAATTGAGAAAATTAAACCAGTCAACACCTTTATGTAATAGGCAAAAGTGAGGACTGCAGATGCTGGAAACCAGAGTTTAGATCCGTGGAGCAGGAAAATCGATGTTTCTGTCAAAAGCCTTTCATCAGGATTGGAGCTGTTTTGGGCAAAAGCCCTTCATCAGGATCCTGATGAAGGACTTTTGCCCGAAACGTCGATTTTCCTGCTTCTTGGATGCTGCCTGACCTGCTGTGCTTTTCCAGCACCACTCTGATCTAAGCCTTTATGTACTACCAATGAAGTACTTTTGTAAAGCAATCCCTATTACATTGCAGGAAATGCGACAGCCAATTTGCATGCAAGAAGTTCCTACAACAACAAGGTGACAATGATCAGATAATCGCTATTAGAGATGTTGACTATGGGGACTATTGGCCAGAACATTGGGGTAACTCCCCAATCCTCTTTGAAATAGTGTCATTGGATCCTTTATGTCCAACTGAATGTGATCTAATAAAACCTCATTGAATGCAGCACCTAACTCCCTGAGTGCTACATGTAAGTATTAGACTTAAGTTTCAAGCTCAAGTCCTGGTGTAGGATTTGAACTGGCGACTTCTCGCACATAAGTGAGAGTGCTACTGACTGACCCAACCCTGACCCTATATTTAACAGTTCCCTCGATTTTAATGCTCATTAAAATGCAGTTAGATGAGAAAAAGAAGAGCAAAAACACTATTATTTATTTATTTCACTCTATTTACAATTCAGGAGGATTGAGGGAGAGGGGGGAAATTGGTGAGTGTCTGACAACTGTGTTGAAGACCCTCACAACAACTCCATCATTAGCAACTCTTTCCAAGATCTTCAGCAGAGGCAAAAGGCTAGTGGAGTCACTGTTGAAGTACTGCAATAGGTATGATTCCATGGATTTAACACATGGATTTGCAACATGAGATAAACATAGAACCTCAAAACAAAGTGCAATCACATTGCTGGAAGCTAATGGAGTCCCAAAATAATGCTGAAGAAACAAACCACTAAATTAATCCTTAATGGTGATCATTTCGTATTAGATATCTTCTCTCTGTGGAACATTTCCCAATTCTAGCTGGGACCTGAGTTAAAAATTCTAATCAACATTTTGTGCTAGTTGCATCAGTTGAATTTAAGTACATACAAATGCAGGGCATTGATTAGATATATGCTTGTCTACATTCTCAGTGGTGCCTTTGTCCTCATCTCAAACTATTGAGTTTAAACCCTTTCTTTGCCAATTGGGTATCGAGAATATAACAGTTGGTGATAGGGATTTCTAATTGTTGTGGACAAATTCTGTGCGCAAGCAGGAGATGATTTTTAACTTTGCCATTCAACCGTAAACATATATAGTGATTACTGTATCTGCTGGCAGCGAATGACAGGCAGGGGGTAGAGGAAGTCTAGAGAGTTATATAATGTATTTGCAAACTTTCCAAAAGTATTTTGATAGTTGAGTTTTCATTTGTGGCTGTGGAAGTATGATTCCCAGGTTATGTCATGGTCATCCATGTTGAAATACAGCAAGGTTGGGAGAGAAATTCCACATATTAAGAAAATATGTATCATTTCTGAATTTGATGTGTGAAAATCTTGGAACTCCCTCCCTAAGAGCACTCTAGGTGTACATATTACGTGGACAACAATAGCTCGAGAAAGTGTCACCTTCACAAGGATAATTAAACATGGGCTATAATTGCTGGCTTTGCTGGCCATATCACACAAACAAATAAATCATATGTATATGTATGATCAACTAAGAGATTAAAGCAGACAGTACTTTTTGAGTTTTGTTTTTGGGTTGACAGCTGTTTGTATCCGAGGCAGGAGGGGAGCCTCCTGGAGAGGTTGGACATCAAACTCTCTAATGGAGGCAAGATTTGCAACTCTCAGAACAATCTGCAGAAGATAATATCAGACTGCGTGTGCATCATTTTGAAGATTAAAACAATCACTGAACTATTATAAGGTAATGGGCTTCAATGCAACCTGTTTCATTCGAGTTGTATTAATATATATAATGGTAAACCACTCCTTTAACAGTTTGCTGGCATATATTGTTGATCAGCTCAAAGTGAAACAGTGGCTATGATGTTTTGGGAGAAGAGGAGGTGTTGGTTACTGCAGGAAAATATGATGGTCTTGATATCATAGAGACGTAGTTGATGGAGGGCAAGACTAGCTGCTCAATATTCCGATGTTCCAGAAGGATAGGGGGCTGGTGAATAAAGGAATAAGTGGTCTGCAATATTGGTCAGAGAGTCAATAAGGAGGGAGGATACCTTGGGAAGTTGAGGCCAGAAGGCTAAAACCTCAAAGTAAAGTGGGCAGTCAGATTGCTGGAAGCTAACGGAGTCCCAAAACAATGCTGAAGAAACAAACCACTAAATTAATCCTTAATGGAGATTATTTCGTATTAGATGCCTTCTCTGTGTGGAACATTCCCCATTCTATCTGGGACTTGAGTTAAAAATTTCAATTAACAGTCTGTGCCAGTTGCATCAGTTGAATTTCAAAACATACAAATGCAGGGCATTGGTTAGATAGTTGCTTGTCGACATTCTCAGTGGTGCCTTTGCCCTCATCTCAACGTATTGAGTTTAAACCCTTTCTTCGCTCATTGGATATTGAGAATGTAACAGTTGGTGATAGGGATTTCTAATTGTTGTGGACAAATTCTGTGCGCATGCAGGAGGTCAGGGAGACGTAGAAGAGTAGATCTCAAATAAGTGTACAAATGGTAGCAGAGGATTTCAACTTCCCTAATCATAAATGGGAAAGGGTTGGAGGGGGTGGAATTCTTTAAAATGTATCGAGGAGAGCTTTTTAAGCCAGCATGTAGGAAGTCCTACAAGAGAGGGTGCAGCACTGGATGTAATTTTAGGGAACAAAGCAGGACAAGTGGTAGAATGTCAGTGCCGGGATTGGGGGTACAGTTAGTAAGCAAGGACACTTGGGTCTGTTTTGTTACGATTTAAAGGCCAGGACTTTTAAGGGTTTGACATCTTGATAACTGCCTTTGACAGCTGCTTTCAAGAGATTCCCTTGACAGGTTCTCTTGACCATTGATTTTGACACTTTTGACAGTTGTGTTAGACAGCTCTGTTGACAACTCCAACGAGCTTGACAATGAATATTCTTCTGCTTATTTATGCAAAGACACTTTCCCTGCCTCCTTAGGCATCTAATCTTCCACAAACCCCGCCCGAAATACCCCCAAAGATGCCCTGGTAACTTATCCAAAGGAGCACTTATTTCTCCAAAGAGGTGTCCTTGTTATCCAAAGGAATTAAATGTGCAAAGAAAAGCTCTTAACAGATCTATTCAGTACACTTTGTGTTTCATACAGAGGGGCCAGCAAAATGTAGTTTAAAATGAGGCAACGGATGAATTAAATGGCCAGCTGTCTCTGAAAAATGTGTTTTTTCTGAACATATCCCACCTCCATTCCCGGCCCCACAAAAAGGGGAAATATTATTTTGAGAGGCAGGACTTCCAAATTCCAGGCATGTCCACATTTTCCACCATGAAAGAGAGGCACTCAGTCATTGCGCAAATCCAGGCCAATAATTTACCAGTGCAGAACTAGAGTACATACAAATCAAAGACAATGCGTGAAGTTGAAAAAAATGTTCGTCAGAAGAGCGTAGAGACTTATTTAAAATCATAAATGACATTTCAAGAGAAAAATGGGATTTGTAAAGATATTTTTTAATCATTGAACGAAATTTCAAGTATTCACCCAGAATAAGGTTTTAAGCAGAATTTCGGAATTGGAAAATTACATTTTGTGCAATAATGTGATTATATTTTCCTACTGAGTTGTTTGCCATGTCTTTTAATGGCTTCCTTAAAGATGTTGCTTCAGAATCTCAGCCTGTATTAAAGGATTAGACTTTGACTTAATCTCCTCTCCAGTCCCCAGAAGAGTTGGAGAGATTCCAACCACATCTGCGCTTTTCTAGCTTATGCGGTCTGCAGAAGTAGCCAATAAATAATCTGTATTTTCAAAAGTTATGCTGATTGTAGAACTACCAGCATAGATTTACAGATTTCTCTGAGTTTGGGTGAAGTAATGTCAGAATTCAACCTGTGATGGCTTGTGAAGTCCTTTGCTTTTTTTCTGAAAAGATTCTTGGAATTGAATACTCAAAGATGCACTTCAGGCAAACCTTGCATTTAACATGTTCATAATTGTCTTTTTCCATTATGCACTGCTAACTGGGTAGGGTAAATTCTGTGAGTAGCATTGATTATAGTTTGTTCATACAATTGGAAGAGAAACACGGATTGTTAAGAATATATTGATCAATGATTGAAGAAGGCTTTATTTTTGCAAGCAGTTTAAAGCCGGATGACTTTTTTATTAGATTCCTTTTGATTCTCTGCTATTCACATCACTTTTCATAAAATTTCTCCCTCAGTTTTCCTTTTATTAACTGACTGAGATAACAGAAGACCAGCCAGTATTAAACTTCTGCGGTTGGAATTTGGACTTCTGTGTCAGGATCTTGGCATCAGGCGTCAAAAGCTCTCACTGGGTGGGAAACACTCACTGGATCTGATTTTCCTTGCTTTGTGCCATTCATTACAAACACCACTGCCAGTATACTTGATAATTCTTAACACTTCTGAGCTGTGGGTGTCTACACACACATTCTTAGATTTTTTTTGCTAAATTCATATGTCTCTTGTTTACTAATAAGCCTAATTCAACCTTATTCTAGGATAATAAAATAAGAGACCAGTGGGAGGTGATGGTCTAGTAGTATTACCATTGGAATGTTATTCCAGAGACCCAGGTTCAAATCCCACCACGGCAGATGTATGAACTTGAATTGAATTATAAAATAGAATTGAGAATTAAGAGTCAAATGGTGACCATGGATCCAATGCCAATTGTTAGAAAACCTCATCTGCTTCATTAATGTGTTTTAAGGATGGAATCTTGAGCTTTTCCTCAGTGGCTGGTAGTGTACTGGTCGTAGCAGCAGAACATGTCTTTCGATGAGAATTCAATTGTCTTCATCAGCTTTTTTCAGAACAATGTATCTGCCATAATTTTTTAAGTCTTGTTTAAAATGTAGACTATCACATAATTAAACCTCATTTTACGAATCTGAAACTTGGCAATTTTTTGGCAAACTCCATTACTCTTGTAATATAACTAGTGGCTTATTGTCTATTTCAAGCTGAAATCCCAATCCAGTAAAATCTGTGAATCTTTCCACGTAACAGCCAATGTTTCCTTCTCAATGATAGTATCTCTCTATTCAGTTTCCATTAGTGGTCTCAGTGTAAAGTATATGGGTTCCCTTGTTCCTGAACCTGAATAGTCCTAAGGATTATGTATCAGTGGCATTTTTGGTTAATAAGGCTGAGATGTAATGAGCAAATGCATCTATAGAGAGTAGCTTCTAAATTTCTGAAAAGCAGCAGTCATTTTCTGACATTAGTACAATTTTCAAAAAGTTATCTTACGGGGTGAGTATGACTGACAAAGCAATGAATTTTCCACTTGGCCCAACAAGCACTACATGTCACTTATCCATTTCACAGCTGAAAATGCACCTCCTAATCCTTGCTTTTCTAAAATGCACAATGATTCCTTGTTCTTGGATTATATGCCCCAAAAATATGATTGTTGCTTTTTGAGAATTTACATTTCTTGTTGCAAGTACAGTCCTGTCTTCTGTAATGCTATTAACACCTCTGTGACTCTATCTTCATGTTCCTTTTCTGTCTGACTATCCATTAAGATATCATTTATATGTCAAATCGTTTTACATTTTCATTCATGAATTCTTGAAGTTGCTTTCCTAACATTTTCTGGTGCAGATGAAATTCTGAACCAGAAATTATTAAAATAAAATCTTTAATCAGTGTAGCCGGTGATCTTACTGATAGTCAGGAGAAATTGACCAAAATACACTGTTTGTATATAATTTGGTAAAGAATTTGCTTTTTGCTAATTTGGCCAAACTGTTGTTGACTGACGAAATTGGATAGAATTCTTTTCACACTACATTGTTCAACTGAGTGAGATCAACACACAATCTTATTTCTTCATTTGGTTTTGTGTTCTACCAGTTGCATTCAACACCTGACCTCATTACAGCCTTAGTCCAAAGATGGATAAAAAAATTGAAGTGAAGTTGGGAAGTGAGGATATGAGCCCTCAGGAGTAGGAGTAAGGCATTTAGTTCCACAATTTCCTGCTCCTCCATTCTAGACCATGTTGAGTTATGAGGTTGGCATGATCACTCATTGGTTAGCATTGCTGCCTAACAGTGCCAGGGATCCAGGTTCAAATTCAGCCTCGGGCGACTGTTTATGTGGAATTTACACTTACTGTGTCTGTGTTGGTTTCCTCTGGGTGCTCTGATTTCCTCCCACAGTCCAAAATTGTGCAGATCAAGTGGATTGGCCATGAAAAATTGCCCATAATTTCTAGGAATGGGTTAGCCATGGGAAATGCAGGGTGTACAGGGTTGGGGTATAGGGTGTGGGATTGGCTGAGATGTTACTCAGAGGGTCAGCTAGCATGAATGGCCTGCTTCCACACTGTAGGGATTCTGTGATCTACCGATGCGATATTCTCAGGTTAACCCTATATCCCTGGATGTCATTAATAACTAGAAATCAATCAAACAGTCTTTGAAATTACCAAATGATTAAGCTTCTCCAGCTTCTGAGGTACAGAATTCCAAAAGTTCAACACCCTCTAAGTGAAGAAGATCTTCTTCATTTCAGTCCTAAAGGGATTGTGTTTTATTCTGAGACCATGTTGCTTGGCCCTAGACCTCACATCCAGAGGAAACATATTTTCTGCATCTATTCTATATATCCCTTTAAAAAATGTGTACATTTCTATCAGATCACCTTGTAGAGTTTTAAATTCCAAAGAATGCAGGCCCGACCTCCTCAATCTCTCCTCAATGGACCGTCACATCGATGCCGGGGGTGCTGGCCTAATAACATGGATGCAGGAAGAAATTTATAGATCAAATGAGTTGTCAAGGAGAATGAGTTGAGTTTTTCTCTTTATTGTGTGGTTCAATGTCACACAATGAGAATGGAGATGGTAAAGTTATGAATTGTCTTCAGATTTAAACTTCAAAGTAACACTATTGATTATAAAATAATGCTAAATACTACTACACATGGTAATCATACATATACCACACTCTGACTTCTAGTTGCATTTAATAAGGACTAATCTATCTTCTCCATGAGTTCATGTTCATATAGGAGAAAGTGAGGTATGCAGATGCTGGAGATCAGAGCTGGAAATGTGTTGCTGGAAAAGCACAGCAGGTCAGGCAGCATCCAGGGAACAGGAGAATCGACGTTTCGGGCATAAGCCCTGAAGAAGGGCTTATGCCCGAAACGTTGATTCTCCTGTTCCCTGGATGCTGCCTGACCTGCTGCGCTTTTCCAGCAACACATTTCCAGCTTCATGTTCATATACTCATTTGAATCATTGAGAGAGTTCCATCTTGCTCACATTGTGTTATTTAGGCTCAGCGATGCACAACTCCATGACATCATCACATGGTTGCTTCATGGTTCTTTCACCACTAGACAACACCCCTCCCCAAGCTTCTTCCCCTCTCAAAGAACATTGAATCACAATAATATAGATTCTCAAATGAGCTTCCCAAATTCCTTCTTTCTCAACATTTTCTAGTACATTTCTTTTCCCTTCTCTCTGTTAGACATCTTCAAATCTTTGATTCGATGCATCTGTTTTAATAGATAGATGAGGAAAGTCTATGCCCCATTTCAGAAACACAAGGTAAAAATAGTCATCTCACTTGTTCTCTGTTGGCTTCCATTAAATCAAAGATTCAGTATTTGATTGATTTGAAACTGCAGCATGTATAAGGGAGTTGGATTGGGTCTACTTCTCTGTCACTACCATCTGCATCTGGTGATAGTGTTAACTCTCTGGGAAAAGAATGATGTCATCCATCCCTAGGTAGTTGCTCATCATTGAAAGTAGCATGTTCCCTTGCAGCATTGTCAATATTCTGTTCCAAAGCATGAATGTACATGTTGAGTTGGGGAAGATTTGATATGTTGCTTGAAACATTCTCCGTACTGTAACACACCTTCAAGAAGTGACCTCTTTTAGTACAATAAGTGTGATCTTAAGTACAATCGCTTGTGAAGCAAGAACCACTTAACTCATTTGTCCTTGCTTAGTTCAAGGTGGAGAAGACCTTGATGGCTATGGCCTCTTCCTGAGATCCCTTCTACCTCTTTGAGCAGTTTTTCTTGTGCTGTGTGGCCCCTCTTTACTTCTTTTTGTCAAGCTCAACTCCTAGAGGCAGCCCTGAGGCCACCCATGTCTGCAAGCATCTTGCTTCAATGCAGGCTTTTATATAAAATGAAAAATACTTCATCACCAGCCAATTCAAACTGTAGCCAAGTACAGGAAAGCTCCAAAAACAAGTACAATTGCAATGCCAGCCAGATGAAATAATCCACCAACGGGCCTGTAAGTTGCGCATGTTCCATTAAAGTAGCACTTTAGATGGGGAATCTTTACCTTCTGTTATGTTCATTTGTGCAAAACATGTAGAGTTTTAAAGTGGCAGATTGGGTTTTGATGACTGACGTAATAATTTGCCTGCTGCACATGTTGCCAGTGATTGTTCAATGCCCTTTATTCAGATGGCATCTTACACAGTTCAGCTGCTGAAAACTGGACATTAAGTACTTCAAAAAAATCGCACCTTCAGGCAAAAGTGTGATAAAACTATAGCTGGTACATATTACCAGTTCAGCATTTTCCATCTCAATTGGGCAAATGTACAAAGTAATTTATGTCTACAAATATTTCTATGATCAGATCATTTGTGAATAGAATGGTCTTTTTTTGTACAATAAAAATGTCATGTTGAATAGTATCAGGAGGCATAAACAAAATCAAACTCTGAGTTTATTTCAGAACAATAAACCACTATGCCTACTTTGGTGCTTACTGTTAACAGTGTGTGTTTCAATATTATAACTAATTCTCTCACCCAGACCATTGTCCTTAGTTCTAATCCTTGTGTGTAGATCCACACAGCTTCTTGCAAACAGCCACATTAATAAAGAACACCCTTCCGAGTGGTTTTTCACATTAAAGTATTAAAGAATGATTCAAAGATTTATGCATTAGCACATATTTAAACATTAAAATGTGAGTCATGTTTTTATATGTGAATGAGTCATAGCTTTACACAATTGAGTGTGATAGATGATTTTGCACTAGAGTGTGATGTATGGTTTTACATATCAAACCATGATTTCACCTCCCTGCATATCGATACATGATGCACATTAAGATGTGATGTATTGTATTACATTTTAACATATTTTAGTTAATCAGTAATTTTCTATCTCTAATGGTTTGGTGGTCAATGGATGAATTAAAACAGCCAATCTGTAATTTATATGTTCTTCAAGATGCACCAGCTCTGTTTTTTGTGTACTATTAAGTGATCATTTTCTTGTTGACTCTCATCATTTTCGTCAGAAACATCAATTGGTTAATTTGAATATGTCTTAACGTGCTGTTAGCATCTTGTCCACAGGTTCTTACCAGCTAGGGAAAAGGTATAATGCAAAGCATCTTTATCTATGGATTGTAATGCCTTGAAGTGGTAGTAATGAGCAATTATCAAATCCCTACAGTGTGGAAGCAGGCCATTCAACCCATCGCATCCACACTGACCCTCCAAAGAACCTCCTGCCCAGACTCATCCCCCGCCCTAACCCTATAACCCTGCATTCTTCATGGCCAATTCACCTAATCTGTACATTTTGGACTGTGGGAGGAAACCAGAGTACCTGAGGAAACTTATGCAGACACAGGGAGAAGGTGCAAACTCCACACAGAGAGTCACCCAAGGCTGGAATCAAACCCAGGTCGCTGGTACTGTGAGGCAGCAGTGCTAACCACTGAGCCACCATGCAGAGTGGGTTAAAATATTTGCAGTAAATTTCTATCCATTATTTTAATAAATAAAACCTAACCCCTATTTTACTCATTTTATATCAG
>NC_057729.1:46337102-46369900 GCF_004010195.1 Chiloscyllium plagiosum
TGGAGTATTGTGTACTGCATCTGGAGTACTGTAAACTGCACCTAGAGTATTGTGTACTGCATCTGGAGTAATGTGTACTGTATCTGGAGTACTGTGTACTGTATCTGGAGTATTGTGCACTGCCTCTGGAGTACTGTGTATTGCATCTAGAGTACTGTGTACTGCATCTGAAGTATTGTATACTGCGTCAGGAGTACTGCACACTGCATCTAGTGTATTGTGCACTGCATCTGGAGTATTGTGTACTGCATCTGGAGTATTGTGTACTGCATCTAGAGCACTGCGTACTGCATCTGGAGTATTGTGTACTGCATCTGAAGTATTGTGTACTGCATCTGGAATATTGTGTACTGCATCTGGAGTACTGCGTACTGCATCTAGAGTACTGTGTACTGCATCTGGAGTATTGTGTACTGCATCTAGAGTATTGTGTACTGCATCTAGAGTACTGTGTACTGCATCTGGAGTACTGTGTACTGCATCTAGAGTACTGTGTACTGCAGCTGGAATACTGTTTTCTGCATCTGAAGTATTGTATACTGCATCCGGAGTACTGTGGAATGCATCTGGAGTACTGCGTACTTCATCTGGAGTATTGTGTACTGCATCTGGAATACTGTATACTGTATCTGGAGTACTGAGTACTGCATCTGGTGTATTGTATACTGCATCTGGAGTACTGCGGAATGCATCTGGAGTACTGTATACTGCATCTGAAGTACAGTGTACTGCATCTGGAGTACTGCGGAATGCATCTGGAGTATTGTCTACTGCATCTGGAGTTCTGTGTACTGCATCTGGAGTGTTGTGAACTGTATCTGGAGTACTGTGTACTGCATTTGAAGAATTGTGTACTGCATCTGGAGTACTGCCTACTGCATCTGGAGTATTGTGTACTGCATATGGAGTACTGTGTACTGCATCGTGAGTACTGCGTACTGCACCTGAAGTATTGTATACTGCATCTGGAGTATCGTGTACTGCATATGGAGTACTGCATACTGCATCTGAAGTATTGTGTACTGCATCTGGAGTATTGTGTACTACATCTGAAGTATTGTCTACTACATCTGGAGTACTGAGTACTGCATCTGAAGTATTGTGTACTGCATCTGGAGTACTGTGTACTGCATCTGGAGTACTGTGTACTGCATCTGGAGTATTGTGTACTGCATCTGGAGTACTGTGTACGGCGTACAGTTTTTGTCCCATTACTTGAAGAAGAATGGAATTGCATTGAAGGCAGTTATAGAAAGATCACTAGATTCATTCTCGAGATGAAAGGCTTGTCTTGTGAGGAGAAATTGAGCAGTTTTGGCCTTCACCCCTTCTAGTTTAGAAGAATGATACGAGGTCTAATTGAGATCTATTGGCAAGGTAGATGTAGAGCAGATGTTTCTCTTTGTAGGGTAATCTAAAAAGAGAGATCACTATTTTCGGCTAAGGGGTGGCAGGTTTAAAACAGAGATGAGGAGAATTACTTCTGTTAAGGGGTATTGAATCTGTGGAATTCCCTGCCTCAGAATGTGGTGGACCCTGGGACACTGAATACATTTAAGGAAGAGATAGATAGATTTTTAATTCATAATAAATTCAAAGGCCACGGGAGCAGGCAGAAAAATGAAATTGAGGCTGAGATGAGATCAACCCAAGCTCGTATTAAATGGCAGAGCAGTCTCAAGGGACTGAAATGCATCCTTCTGCTCCTCGGTCTTATGAATAAGGCAGTTGGTAATTGACTGGGTTAATAGACATCATTTTTATGGTTCCACCCATCAACGTATAAAGGCTTGTCCCTGGGAGAGGCTAAAGTGATGCTAATTTGTCATTGCCAATATTTGGAGAACTACAAGTTGTAGTTCTTGTGGTAAATCAGTGTAACTAACAGTTTTTTGTTGAGTCTGATCACTCACAAGAAACCATCACGTATCTCAGATGTAATGTAACTAGCCAGTAGACAACATGTGACAAGCCTATTTTATTGCTCATCAAGCTTAATCCTATCTTCAGCTGAAGAATTCATGTGGACATCCTTCATTACATTCTATCAGTCGCTGAGACTAATACCAATCAGGAGGACTTGTGACAGTGAATTAATTAATACTACTCAGTCTCACAAATATAACATGATGACTGCTTGAAGTCATGAGATGGCAATAGTCTCTGATAAAGGATATTGGCTCTTTGGATTTTACATTATCTCAAGAGTTAAAAATCAGTGGTGAGGAAGTTTGCTCCCATCTGTACAGCCATAGTCAGATCCCTTCTGAAACATTGCTTTCAGTACTGGCACCACAACTCAAGAAGGATGTGGGGCTTGGGTACAAACTAATCTATCAGGATTTGAGAAGTTAGGTCACTGGGATAGACTGTACAAACTTGAGTTTTATTCCATTGATTTAGAGGATTGAAGGTTGATTTAAATGATATTATAAAAATGATAAAAGATTTGAAGGAGTTGGAGTGGAGTGGCACAATGGCTCAGTGATTAGCACTGCTGCCTCACAGCACCAGGGACACGGGTTCGATTCCCGTCTGTGTGGAGTTTGCACATTCTCCCCATGTCTGTGTGCGTTTCCTTTGGGTCTCTGGTTTCCTCCCATAATCCAAAGATGCGTAGGTTAGGTGAATTGGCTATGCTAAATTGCCCATATTGTTAGATGCATTAGTCAGGGGTAAGTATAGGGTAGGGGATTGGGTCTGAGTGGGTTACTCTTCGGAGGGCCGGTGTGGACTTGTTGGGCCAAAGGGCCTGTTTCCATACTGTAGGGAATCTAATCATAAGCAGTGGTATAGAGAATCCCTCTTGTGGAAATCCACTATAAGGAAGCACAATATTAAATTATTGTTGGGTCATTTGGAACTGAAATCTAAAAGCACTTTTACACACAAAGGGTATATCAAAAATGTGGATTTCTTTCCTCCAAAAGGCTGAGGACCGTGGGTCAAATGACATTTGCTATGTTGAGTTTGACAGAACTTTATTGGATGAAGGTATCAAATGAATAACAGGTGGTTATATGGAGTTAAGGCACAAATCGACCTCGATCTAATTTAATAACACTAAGCTTGAGGGACTGAATGGCCTCCTCTTGGTCCATGCTTGTAGAAATATCTACTATTTCAGCTAAATGACTGTCTAATTCTAAGTGCAAAGTCAAGGGAAAGCTCTGTGTTCAGGCCATAATCAGGTATTGATTAGAATGCACAATGGCATAAGGCACTTAGAGATATTATTATCAAATGCTTTAATCAGCTCCGTGTCCCTTATTATTTAAACTGTATTCTCAAATGTTCAATCATACCTTTAAATGAATGGAATTCAATTTCCGATGAGATTCTGAATATTGGCTAAATCTACATCTGTGCCTAATTATTGTTCTGATAATACAAATATTTTTACAGTTGGTTTAAAGGATTTATATGCTTCAAGCAGTAATTATTAGCATCACAGTGATAAATATATGGGTTGAGTAATGTGATTCTAAATCTGACAATCAACCTTATGTACTTTTTGGAATGTATCTTGAAATTTATTCTTCATCTCGTTTTGAAATCATTTGGAAAACCAAAGAAAAATGTGTTTTGATTGAAAATATTAACTGAACAAATTTGAACGACGCATGTTGAGAGGTTACCTGCATTATACACACTAAGTCCACAGTGCTCTAGATATCACAAGTTCAAATAAATTGTTACTATCTTTAACTTTGACAAGTAGCACTTTAAGAAGAATCTGGTCTTCTTTTTTCCCATGTCTGGTGGCGCATCAGACAGACAAGCACATCATTGCTCTCCATTGGGGACAAGCTCTACATTGGGGAGACTGAACGCCTCCTCTCAGAACGCTTCAGGGAACATCTCCGGGACACCCGCACCAATCAACCCCACCGCCCCATGGCCCAACATTTCAACTCACCCTTCCACTCTGCCGCGGACCTGCAGGTCCTGGGCCTCCTCCACCGCCGCTCCCTCACCATCCGACGCCTGGAGGAAGAACACCTCATCTTCTTCCTCGGAACACTTCAACCCCAGGGCATCAATGTGGGCTTCACCAGTTTCCTCATTCCCCTCCCCCTATCTTACCCCAGTTCCATCCTTCCAGCTCAGCACTGTCCTCTTGACCTGTCCTACCTGCCAATCTCCCTTCCCACCTAGCCGCTCCACCCTTGCCACTGACCTATCACCTCTATCCCCACCCCCATCCACCTATTGTACTCTTTGCTACCTTCTCCCCAGCCCCCCATTTATCTCTCCACCCTGGAGGCTCCCTGCCTCTATTCCCGACGAAGGGCTTTTGCCCAAAGCATCGATTTTCCTGCTCCTCGGATGCTGCCTGACCTGCTGTGCTTTTCCCGCACCACTCTAATCTAAAGACAAGCACATCAGTATACCTATTTCTATTGTTATTTCTTCCTGAACATCCCACCAGTTTATTGCCAGATGCTTGAGCTTTAAGGAACATATTTTATGGCTTTTTGTTTTGTACTGTGCAACTCATAGAATCCTCATAGTTTTGATCACATATGTTTTAAAATGTTTGTGATTAAAAGTTTGCTTTAGTGCGTGACTATTATAACAATCTGCAATCTCCCATTCTGCAATTTCACAATCAAACTCAGCTTTACTGGCATTACTTTACGTTATGTGCTTTTTCTTCTTCACATCTCAGTGGGCCCTATTAGTCTTTAACATGTAGTTCAACATCTGGGTGACATACGTCCACATGTGACCCCTCTCCTGTGTATTTGAGGCTTTTTTTTATAGCCACCAGAAACAATTGTTGTAAGGGCTTTATGTTGGCACCCATAGGAGTTATGGCACACCTTCAGTGAATTGTTTTATACTTTGTTACCCTTGGGCCATTTCCAAAAGAAATGATATACTTCACAGCTTCAGCCACCTAACGTGGGAGGGAATTTAATATTGGTGAAGCGAATTTTATGTCTTGTGAGCATTAGAAAGATGGTTGTTGCAGATGTAGGACAGATTAGGAAAATGGGGAAGGGATAGCCTTTTCAAAGAGTATGGAAACAATGGGCTACATGGCTTCCTTTGGTGCTGTATGAATCTATGTGCTGTAATTAGCTCTTACTCTATTGTTCTTACAGACAAATATCACTTTCCTGAAAACTGCTTATTTCAAAAATTTTGTACACGAGCAATTCCATGAGCACACAGGTTAACAAGAAACAGATCTTCCTTCGTGAAATCAGAAAATTCAGATACAACAAGGCACATACCCAAGTGGTATTCAATTGCTAATTTAAAAACATTATATAAATAAATCAGATAACTTCTATAAACACAGTTTTTTTTCCAGCACATCACTAACATGGTTCAGTTTTGACTCCTTTATAATTAATGAACAGCTTGATAAAATCATTCCTGGTGTGTTGGATTGTAGATAATAGAAAATCTGGCAAGAACCTGACCAACATCCTGTGCTTTTTTAACAAAAACTCCCTGTCTCATCACATCAAAGTGCAGAGCACTGATAGTAGGCACAAGGTCTTCAACCTTTCTGAGAATGTCTATATAAATTCTCATTGTGCAGCTCAGCATATCAAACAATGATTCAACAGACTCTCATGTGGAACGTCTCTCCTCATTTTGCATGAACAAATTTTGTGAAACAGAAAGCGTTAATTGAGCTGTAAAATGCAATTAGCTGTTGCGGTTCCCCAGCTCCCTCTATCCGGACGTGATTAGACAGCTTAGTTTCTGCACCATTTCATGTCTAGGCTCTATATCATTCAAACCATGCCACAATGTGGATGCATGAACAGGCTGAAGGGGAGTTGTAGCTGCAGTATTGTTATTCAGCCAGATCTGCTTAACCTCAACCTTCTTTGAGTTTACTTTCCACGTGCATGACTTTTAGATACATATGTGTATCAGGCCAATTTTCAAACCTCTTCTATTTGGAAGGTGTTGACTCCTTCTCTGGCTCTGCTTCTGTCAGCAGGACTCATTGCATCTTATGCCTCAACCTCCACCCCACCACGACCACCACCACCTCATCACTCTAATTTATGTGGGATCCTAAATTGGTAATCAAGGGGTTTGTGCAAAACCACAGACAGAATCTGTCCTTAGCCAACATGCACACATCCCAACAGTGGAGATCAGCATACAATAATTAAAGTTTGAAGAGAGATTGAGGGGCTTTAATTATTTAGAAATATTAGAGAAACTGCAATTGGAGAAACAATGGTTAAAGGGGGAATTTCATTCAATGACATTTTTTATCCTACATCTTTATGAAGGCAGGACAAGGAACCACTGACTAAACTGCTTGTAAGTGATGGGTAAATCATTTCAGTATTAAAATGAGTCAGCATGCCTTCATTTTAACAGTCATTCTATATTCTAAACTATTCTATATATTACTCTTGTTGGCCCTCTGGAAATCTGACTGATGAAACAAAACAAGAAAGGGAAAAAGTGACTTTCCAGTCTCCTTATGGGCTAATATGAGAGGTTATAAAATATTATAAAAATTATAGAGGTTTATTAAATCATGAGGGGCATGGATAGGGTGAATAGCCAAGGTCTTTTCTCCAGAGTAGGGCAACTAGGGGCTTCGGTTTACGGTGAGAGTGGAAAGATCTAAAAGGGACCTGAGGGACAACTTTTTTTCACAGAGGGCGGTGTGTGTATGGAATGAGCTGCCAGAAGACATGATAGAGGTTGGTACAATTATAGCATTTAAAAGCCATTTGGATGAGTACATGAATAAGAGGGGTTTAGAGGGATATGGGCAAATGGTATTAGGTTAATTTAGAATATCTGGTTGGCATGGATGAGTTTGGACCAAAGAGTCTGTTTCTGTACTGTAAATTTCTTACAGTTAATGACTCCAGGAAGAGAAAACAGTAACTCACTTAGAAATTCAACAAAATTTGTCTACTCATTCCCTCCCCTATCAACACTCACACCTCCCATCCCCAGCCCAAACGCAACCAGAGTCAGCCCTCCTGAACAACATCTTCTCCCAGAACCACTGTCAGATTCTCTCCCATTATCGTTTAGACAATCTGCCTTAGAAACCTTCATAATTAGGATTTCTAATCTCAAAGTAGACCACACCCTCCCCCTTCACTTGGCCTCTGAACTAAACTCCAAACCAATGAGTCTGGGGTTTGGAGCACCCATGGATTAACACGACCTGAACTCGATGTGATGAGGCACACATCACCATTTCACTGAGATTACTTCATTCAGTACAGCCTGGGAATTAAAATGCAAACCTTGCTTTTTGGTATTCTGCAGCTTTATTAAACATTGTCTCAAAATGACCCCAAACCTATTGAAAAACTATTTTGACAACCTCACAAACATTTCTACACGAGTGAAGTTCTATTCTGCGTTAGTAACACATAAGATTCATTTTGCTCTACCTGTTCAATAAAAAAGTTTATTTTGTTGCAACGCTGGCTGTGACTTGAGCCACATCCACAAAGAGGTATATTTAAACTCACCAACCAGTTCAGGACTCTATAGCTTTCATGAGCTTTTGAACATGTAGGATATTGACTAAATTATCTAAAGGTTGCAATGAACGGAAAAGTCATTTCCTTCTTATTGTAGCTGGAATAATGAAGGCAAATGCTTAATGAAATAGATTGTATACTCATTCAAAAATGAAAGTTAAAGTTCTTGTCATTTTACAAACTAAATTTAAAATAAGTAGATGAGATTAAAAATATAAATTATTGTCAGGAGGAAAGCCATGGGCAGCTGCCTGTAATCTTTAGAACAACTATCGTGAAATTAAAAAAAAGGAAGAAAAAGCCACTATTGTCGTCTAGGAAACATAACAGCCAGTTAGTGCACAGCAAGATCCCACAAGCAGACATGTGATAATCACTAGATCATTGGTCACGTTGCTTGATTGGTGAGCACACGAGGTCCTTTGCTCTGTTTTTGAATAATGTTTAATTGAGAGCACAGAAAGAACTTGGGTTTTAATTCTTGTCCAGAAGATGGCACCTTTGACAGTGCAGCACTCCTTCTGAACTGCTATTGTTTCTTGTCAGACACAAAGCTTAAAGTCTGGACCTAAAACACAGAAAGTGTAACTTAAGGGATTCAATTTTGACTGGAGATATGAGTGTGACAAGTGGTGGATGGAATGAGAGGCAAACTCGTTTCATGGTATTGTGTGAAGCTTGGAGGGAATTCAGCTTCTGATCAGCATATCAATATTGGCCATGAGGCTAGTAGTATCAAGCCAGTGCACAGGAACAGCAGTTAAAATGGCAAGCAGCTGCCTCCTGTCACCTGATGCTATGGTCACGAGCTCACCTTTAGTTGGCACGTAGCTGTGCTTCTGCTATTGAGAACATGCTGTGCTGACAAGAAGATGTTGGACTCTCCTTCCGGCACTTCCTACACAACTTTGCAGTTAAGAAAGGTGTGGGAGATGGAGGAGTGAAGGGACGGTGTCAATTATAGCCAGTGTAGGGAATAGCGGGAAAGAATGGAAGCTTGTTGGCAGGGGAGGCCTGAAGCCTTGAGGCCCAGAATTGTGCTCCACTTCTTAGCCCACAAACAAACCAAGAAAACACAAATATTCCGACTGTTCATCCACTTCTAGCTCTGGCCCATTTTGGTCCCCTTTAAGTACTGGTGCAACCCATACAATCTTGAAATAAAATGCATTAGGATAATTGCATCATTATACCCTGATACTTGCAAGTTCTTGAGGCCCTCTCTTACTGACTGCAATCCCTCCCAACAGCACCCACCATCCATACTTTAAAATCTTACCACCATGAATGTGCTGGTAAGGATGTTGTCACCAGATCTAACCTCCTGCACACTCCATTTGGGTCAATTTGGATCAAAATAGCTGAACTAAAATTTTCAAAGTTAAACCAAAGTGTGATTAAGATTTGTAAAAGGTAAGCCTAAACTGAAGTCATTTGTCAGATTAAAATGGCACATCAACCTGAAACTCACAAACCCAGCTTGCCTTATCATTGAGTCAAAAACTGAGTGCCGAGCCTGTGCAAAGAGACAACAGGACCCTAGTTGGAATCTTACTGGAGGTGGCCAAGCTAGAGCCTGAAGCTGCGATATTGTTCAATGGAAGACAGCGACTTTACTGTCCGAATAGTTGGCCCAGTTAGAAGACTGACAACCAATAGCTAATGGGCAGCGTTACTTATGGCTTGTACCTGGCCATCTCCATAGTTGGCTGAAATGCCACCACCATGCCCACTATTGAGAATATTCCATTGTCAGCAGAGAAACATTCGGCTGTCTTCCTGGCACCTGGCAGAAAAGTGTCCCCAGCCCACTTCCAAAAGGCTGGTGAAATCCAATCCAATGTCTCAATTGGATTTGTACCTCAGCACCAACTACTAAACTCACCCCGAATCCATTTCTCCATTATCCAACCTTGTGTTCCTGTTCTTCATTCTCATTATATTTTGTTTCTGATTAAAGCTTCTCACTCTTCTGTCTAATGCAAATCTATGTGCCTGGGTTCCTTTGGAGGGGAATCAAACTTTGATTCAAACACAGCTACTCACTCAGTTGGTGTTATCTCATTGTCCACACACTTCCCAACTACTCTTCTGGTGCTGTTCTATTCTACTGTAGAGCTTATCTATACATTAACGTTTGTCTGTCTCACTGCAGATCCATTCATGGACAAACCAAAATACCACTGGCGGTTTATTTGAGACAATGTAAGATTAAACTCAATTTAATTGAGCTGCAATGAAATGTCCCTGTGGTTCCTATGTTTGTGTACTCTATCTAACAAGATTATGGGGCGTAAAAACTGAATTGAATTCAAAGGCCTTATTTGATGTCACAAAATAAAAATCAATGAGAAGATAACTAAATGTAAGGATGATTTTTGTTCTGGAATTAGCTGAAAATCTCATTCTCACCGTCTTTGCTATTTCCACAAGTGGAAAGAATTTGTGAGACATAACAGTAATGCAGATTGACTTTACGTTCCATTTTCCAACTCCCTCTGGAGGGATCCAAGAGCATCACTAGTCAGTTTGACTTTAGCTTGGCATTTTGGCATCCATTGGGAGAAAATGAGGACTGCAGATACTGGAGATCAGAGTTAAGAGTGTGATGCTGGAAAAGCACAGCAGGTCAGGCAGCATCCGAGGAGCAGGAGGATCGACATTTCCTAAAGAAGGGCTTTTGCCTGAAACATCGATTCTCCTGCTCCTTGGATGCTGCCTGACCTGCTGTGCTTTTCCAGCATCACACTCTTGACTTTGTCATCCAGTGATTAGAGGAGAACCGATATGAACAGCTATATTGTGTGGCCGGGCGGGCCGCTAAAACTGATGAATTGCTGATGGATTTACAAAGATTGGACAATGACTAAGGCATGCTGGGAAACTAAGGCCAGCCTTGACCAAAGTGACTGTACTAATAAACATGCTGCAGCTACCACTAGACAGTTTTCAATTAACCCTGTAGCTGCAGGACCTACAATACACACCTGAATTTGGGTTTGAATGGAATCAATAAAATGTCATCCTGAGGTTGAACGAAAACATCAAGGTGTGCACCAGACATGGGGACGTCTCACACCCTTATTTGGAGGAGGCTACATGCGCCCAGCACCTCTAGCAATGATGGCCTAAGGACCACCCTACCAACAACATGCCAATGCCTGATTGGTTCTGACCGCTGAGGGTGATCGAGCCTGATTGATCCATTGGTGGACAGTGGAGACCCTCCCAAAAGGGCGCAAAGACTTTGGAGTATAAGAATCGCCACAACACCATGGTAACTCGAGACCAATCATGGAGAAGAGAAGGCACCTTGAGATCATTGGAAGAAGAAGGTATCGCCACAAGCAATATGGCCAAATTCTAGTGTGTTGGTGTATGATCATCCAAAGTTCAGTTAAAGAACAGATTGCATTTGTAGTGTAAATTAGATTAGATTACCTACAGTGTGGAAACAGGCCCTTCGGCCCAACAAGTCCACACCAACCCTCTGAAGAGAAACCCACCCCCCTATGTTTACTCCTGACTAATGCACCTAACACTATGGGCAATTTAGTATGGCCAATTCACCTAACCTGTACATCTTTGGACTGTGGGAGGAAACCGGAGCACTCGGAGGAAATCCACGCAGATATGGGGAGAATGTGCAAACTCCACACAGACAGTTGCCCGCGGCGGGAATTGAACCCGGGTCCCTGGCGCTGTGTGCAGCAGTGCTAACCACTGTGCCACCGTGCCGCCCCAAATTGTTAATTCATAGTGTATTTTGTTGTTATAGTATTAATTATATCAAATAAATTAACATTATTGTTTGTTATTATTAAAAGTCGGCTTCCAGTTCTTTTGCTGGACGTAAAACACACTTTGTGGCAGACGCAACAAGTGGAATAACTAAGGGATACACACTTTGAAAGTTGAAAGTAGGCATTGGAAGTGAAGATGTTTGATATGGATTACCCCAGTGATCTATAGTAATAATCTAAGTTTGCTTTTACATAGACCATCAACATAGTAAAATGTCCCAAACCCCCTCATAAAGGAATTACAAAACAAAATTTGACACTGAGCCACAGGAGGACATATTAAGACAAGTTATCAATAGCTTGGCAATGCCATAGATTTTAACAAGTTACTCAAAGGAGTAGAGAGAGAGAGACAAAAGGCAGATCCGTTGTTCAAGAGAATTTCAGAACTTGTGTCAAATGGAATCCTTACAGTGTGGAAGCAGACCGTTCAGCCAATTGAGTCTACACCAACCCTCCAAAGAGTATTCCCCCCAACTTGACCTTGTAACCCTGCATTTTCCATGACCAATCCACATAACTTGCACATCTTTGGTCTGTGTGAAGAAACCGGAGCACCCGAAGGAAACCCATGCAAAAAAGAGGATAACATGCAAACTCCACACAGACACTGAAGCTGGAATCAAACGCAGGTCCCTGGTGTAGCAGTGCTAACCACTGAGCCATCATGCCTTGAAAGTAGCACCCTGGCATCAGAGTCACCACTGTATCCAAAAGTACACCTGCCCAATAGAGGGGGAGTTATAACAGGCTAGAATTGGAGGAATGCAGAGCTATCATATGGTATGTTACACTAGGATTGGCATGAATTGGTTAAGAGTAGGACTTATGCCCCTCAGGGACAGGAACATTTGACCAAGGCATCTTTCTAGCCTGTGACTGTAGTGGCCATTCCTTAGATTACAACCCCAGTCTCCAAGAAGGAGTGTGGATGGATGCTGGGCCTACGGTGAGTCCAGAAATTTGGGAAAACAAGTCTGCAAAGCTCAGCAAGGAGTGGTGGGGAGGTGTTGGTATAGGGGCGGGTCATGTTAGACTGGCTGAAAAGGAGGCAGAAGGTGGTGAGCGGGTACAATCTTCGGTGAGTTCACTCATTAGGCATAAGGACCCTCTTATCTGCATATAAAGGGGTTCCCCATCAGCCCACTCTGTTAAAGCTGCCATGCTCTTTGCCCTACTTTTGCCTTCTTCCACAGGCCAGAAGATGGCAACGGAGGTGGTATCAGGCTCTTAGGTGGCAATCAATTGTCCATTTAAGAGTCTCAATAGGCTTAAAGAGTGAATACTGCCTGATGCCTTACGTGAATGGCCCAACACCCGCTTATCCCAGCACTCAGTGTCAGGTAGGCTGGTGGGATGTCCACAAATTCATCCTCTAAAATTTTGCAACACAAAAGTGGACATTCCACCTACAGGTAGTTCTTTTCTAATGAGTTGGTTACGTTCTTATGCAACCCTGTATTATAGAAACATTACACTTTACAAATAGTGCTTAAAGTGTTGGCGATGTAAATGCATTACTGTCAACACACGTTTTAAAAGTTTGTGCTTTAGAAACGGTGTCCCCAATTTGGTAAAAGTGAGGACTGCAGATGCTGAAAATCAGAGTCCAAATTAGAGTGGTGCTGGAAAAGCACAGCAGATCAGGCAGCATCCTGATTTTCCTGCTCCTTGGATACTGCCTGACCTGCTGTGCTTTTCCAGCACCACTCTAATCTAGTGTCCCCAATTTGTCTATCGTGTTACAGCGAATTTGTGTTAACGAAACAAGCATTATAGCAGAATGGCCTGTATTATGCCTGTCTCTGTATGTGAGAGTACGACCTAGTGAGGTTCCCTCCTCTGTCCAAGGCCCTCAAAAGTATTCCCTTCATGTAGTTATCCAATTCCTTCCTGAATGTAACAAATGTATCTGCTTCCACCACCCTTTAGATTGTCGCAGTCGTAACAATGCACTGTATAGTAGGAAATTTTCTCACCTCACCTCTGTCTTATGTCCTAATTACCTCAAACATGTCTCCTAACACTTTACTGTGCCAAATCTCTTTCTGGCTTTGAATGCCTGCATTAGATCCAAACATCAGTTGTTATTATGCAACTACCTCTTTACACCATTAACACAGCCGGTACTTATTCAGTGTTGAAGAGTGTGGTGCTGGAAAAGCACAGCCCATCAGGCAGCATCCGAGGAGCAAGAGAATCAGGCATAAGCCCTTCATCAGGAATTCTTTGAACTATTTTTGTTCAGTTTTTTTGACCCATTCTTGGGCTGTGGACTTTGCTGGCTGGGCCAACAATTATTGACCATCCCTCATTGCTCTTGAGACAGATTCCTTTGTAATAATTTTTTTTGTCATGAGTTTTGGGCTTTAAAGTTATTTGAAATTACTTGTTCAATTAAGCAGAAAAATCCTTGGAACTTTCATCAACTTTTTGGCTTTTTTTCAAAGAAATCATTCTCCACGACACATGAAACTGAAATTGCCTCACACTCGCTTGCTGTTTGCGACTCAGTAACAAAGCAAGCTGTGTTTTTAAAAGATTGTTGATATGTATTGTATGGGAAGGTGATGGTCTGATTGGTATTGTCACTGGGCAAGCAATCCAGAGACATTGGCTACATTCTGGGGACCTGGATTCACATCTTGTCATGGCAGATAGTGGATTAAAAAAAATGATCTGGAATTAAGGATTTAATTATGACCATAAAACCAATGTCCTTTGAGGAAAGTAACTGCTATCCTTAACAAAACAGAAATAGCTGGAGAGACTCAGCAGGTCTGGCAGCATCTATGGAGAAAAACAAGAGTTACCTTTTCAGGTCCAGTGTCCCTTCTTCAGAACTGGGATCCTTACCTGGTCTGGCCTATGCATGACTCCAAACCCACAGTAATGTGGTTGTCTCTTAACTGTCCTCTAGGCAATTAGGAATGAGTAATAAATGCTGGCTTAGTCAGTGGTGTCTGCATCCTGTGAGCAAATTTAAAAAAACAAGGTCACCACATTTAGAGTGATTTTCCATTAAGCTTCCTATTTTCAGTGGGTTTCAATCACAGGAGATGCCCATCTTATACGTAGCAAGGGATGGGGCAGCATTTGTTGAGAAACACATAAGTGGAGTCACATTGTCAAAGAGTCACATGCAGGAACCTTGTTTATCAACTAAAAACTGGCTGTGTCTAACCTGATTTATGTAAGTCAATCTTTACTGCCAAATAATGAGATATATGTAAAAGTAGCAGCAATATGTATAAAGCAGCAAATGCCCAAGAGTTAGTAATGACAGTTATTCAATCACAGAGTTCAGATTACATTCATAAAGTGCTCAATCTTTGCTCATATAATTTATGACATCATCAGAGCCCCTTGACTGAATTTCAGCAGTAACTCACTCCCAGGTATTTATTGGTGGCTAGTAATCATATTTTTCATTAAATGACCTTGGGTGAATATCTGTATTCTTTATCTGTTCCATGGCAGATATTCGTCACATAGCAGTGAAATATATAAATGCTATTTGCAGTAAAACAGAAAAAATATTTTCTGTTTCATTTTAGGGATTTATAGTATCACACAGATCTACTTATGAGCTGCTCCACTTTGAAATGAATCAGTCATTGACAAATCTGTTCTGGATGCTGCCATTGCTATTACAATTAAATGAATGGTCAGGGCC
The DNA here is from genome assembly GCF_004010195.1 of Chiloscyllium plagiosum. Lineage (NCBI taxonomy): Eukaryota > Metazoa > Chordata > Chondrichthyes > Orectolobiformes > Hemiscylliidae > Chiloscyllium > Chiloscyllium plagiosum. Next base: position 46,352,078 of record NC_057729.1, read on the forward strand.
ATAAAGATGAGCTTCAGGCTGGCCAAGAGAAAAAGCTGATGTTACTGAGCAGCAAGTGACAAACGGTGATTTTCAATGTGAGTCAGAAGGCAAATTTGGATTTGGATCTGAATTCAACTCCTCGTGAAGTTCAAAAACACAGGAGAAGGCAAAAAAAAGCTTGCATTTGTACGAAGCTGTTGCTAAGTTGAAAAAGGGGGACAAAACAGCTGTCACCAGTGTTTGAATTGAGGAAACGGGAAACATGCCAAGATGGCAAGTTGAGGATGCAGCTAAGGGACATCATGGTTGAAGCATTCACAATCATGTGACACAGTGGGAGGTTCTGGAGATGACAATATATATTAAGCTAGACTGGAGGATGTGGGAGATTGATAAGGATTGTAATGCACATGTATGATTTTGTGTGGGATATAATCCAGGAGCAGTTTTCAGTGAGTTGGAGTTCATGTAATTTGAAGATCAGAATCACAGTATTATTATGGCACAAAGGAAGGCCATTCAACCCATTGTTTCTCTGTTGGCTCTCTGAAGGAGTATTTTCTGGCAATGCCCTTGCCCCTGTAGCCTTGCCCATTTTTTCCTTTTCAGAAAACAATCCAATTCCATTTGAATCTGTCTCCATCACGCACTCAGTCAAGAAGCCTTTGCGTTCTGCCTTCCAGATTGTAACCACACAAAGTCTTAGTCTTGCCAGCATTGCTTCTTTTTCCAATTATCTTAGGTTTTTGCTCTCTAGTTCCAGAACTTTCACCAATAGTAACAATTTCTCCCAACCTCTGTTTCCTTGCAGCTCATGATTTTGAATATTTCAAACAGAATTTTCTCTCAATCTTCTCTTCTCCAAGCAAAATGATTAAAATTTCTCCAAGTTAGTGACATAACAGAAGTTGCCTCGGCCCTGGAACCATTCTTGTGAATCGTTTCTGCACCTTCTGAAATGCCTTCACATCCTTCCTTATGTGTGAACGAGGATTCAACAGAAAATTCTAGTTGAGGCTGAGCTAGTGTTTTGCACAAGTTTAACTTAACTTCTTTGATTTTTGCTTTATGTCCCTAATAATAAAACATGACTTGGATTTTCACTGGATTGTGAGACTCTTAGAACTTCTAGAAACGATAGCTGGGGACCCAGATTTGGAAGTCCAGCTTCCAGTTCGGATAGATCCTGTTTTTGCCAGATGAGAAAGGAGCCAGGAACTCATTTCCACATGAAGGAAACCCAAACTCAACAGGCCATTTTAACTCAGTGCTGAGTTCAAACAGACCCAATTTTCAGCAAGGTCATAAAGTTATGAACTTTTAAAGTAGTTGTAAAAAATCTGGAAGTGTAAATAAGGTCTTTAGAACTATTTTGTTCAAGCTATTTAAATCCCCAGCCCTTTATAAATAAAAGAAGAAGAAGCTTGTCTGTGTTGATGAGAGGTAAAAAAAAAACTTAAGCTGTCAGTTATTTAAATAGAAACGGCTTCTTGTGTCAATGAGGATTGAAAACTGTGTTCTCACTACTAATTAGCTGTTCATTGGCATTATTCCAAGGGCAATCATTATGTCATCATTAAAGTTTCGCTTCTTCCCATAACTTTGTATAGTCTCTGTAGGAGACTGCAGGTTGATAATTTTATTGGTAGCTCAAATAAGTTATTAAAAGATTTGCTATTTTTGATGTGGGGTATGAATACAATGATTTAATTTAGTGGTGGGCTAAATATTTGCAACATCTAATTGTTTTGATTGGGCTTTTGACAATGTGAATATTTTACTAATGGATGGAATAAATGTTTAGAGCTTCACTTCAGCAAGGCTCCTGAGGTCTGCACAGGAGACTCGATGTGTTGGTATGGAAGATGTATGGGTAATGTTGGAGGGTGGGGAAATGTCATGCTTTGATATTGTTTTGACATAGAGGACATGAGTGATCATTGGGTTACTGAGGAGAATAAATTGGCATTAAGTTGGTTTGTCGACTAATGATGGGCTACGGGGGAGTGGATGGAGCATATGTTGGCATAGATAGATCATGGGTGACAGTTGAAATGGTGTGAGAGGTGAGGGTTAGAAAGCCTAATATTTAACAGAACAACTGAGACCAAGTCTGAGGTGAGCATTTTAAACAGCCCATCTCGATACATTGCAGGTCCTGTATGTCACTGAGATATGAATCATAGCATCACTGCAGTGTTGAAGCAGGTAATTCAGGCCATCAAGTCCACACCAATCCTCCGAGGAGCAGCCCATCAAGACCCAGCCCCTAACTTATCCCTGTAACCCTGCATTTCCCATGACTAATGCACCCAGCCTCCACATCCCCGGACACTATGGGCAAATTAGCATGGCCAATGCACCCAACACACATATCTTTGGACTGTGGGAAGAAAATGGAGCACCCCAGAGGAAATCCATGCAGACACAAGGAGAACATGCAAACCCCACACAGACAGTTAGCTGATGGTGGAACTGAACCTGGGTTCCTGTTGCTAATGACTGAGCCACCACGTCGCCCCTCTCCTCCAACACACACACACACACACACTCTCTCTCTCTCAAGTGAAGATCCTGCCACAGGATTGGAAAGCTTGGTGAAATCCCAAATGATTTGTATGGGAAATGGAAGTCTTCTATTAGCACAGAAAAGAGTTTTCTTGAAGACAAACATTAAAATTCACTGCTAAGTGCAATGTAGTTGCCACTTAGCTCCATAATTAACCCTTACTACACCTAGACTGGAAGCTGCTATTAGGCAGAAAGTCAAATGGATTTGAAATCAAAATGAGAAACACTTGTGTGAAATAGTTATAATAAAAGTCAACAGAATTAATGGTGAGGAGCTAAACCAAACTGAGGATATTGAAGAAATACTAAGTAACAATTACAGTGCAGTCAGAAAATGTCAGGGTTATCAGAACAGTTCTGCGGATTGTTTCAAATGTAATCCTGAGACAGATTAAGAATTCATCACTTAGTATAGCTTGGTTGCAGAGGCAGTCATCCTGTCCCTGGGTAGCTAGCAGTTGTTATAGCTCATTTATCGCATGGCCTTAAAGTGCTGTAGGAGCATGGCACACTTAATTTACCGTGCAGTGTAGAGTTTGCTTCTGCTGCTGGGGAGATTTACCACATCTGGAAGGGAGAGGCTTAACGTTTAAAAAAATACGAAAGGAAATCATTCCACCAGTCTCACGAAGCGCTCTAAGAAACTGCTTCTTCATCATCATTTGGAAAGGGGAATCAGCAGCCAATAATTCTGCACAGGCCTGTCACATTCCTTAATATGCTTTTGCACCATAGCTGTATAGTTACTCCTTGTAGAATACTTAGCTTGGGAGAATTATAGCCTGAAAGTAAACCTGTGATTAAAATTACTAATCAAAAATATTTTAAAATAATGGATTTTTTGGGGGGATCTTATCATTTCTTTGCCTTAGGCAATCAATATAAACTCTTTGATATTACTATCCAATGTACCTGTCTTTCCTTCCTCTCTACATAACTCTTTTCACTAATGAAGGGTTAGACCAAACTCAAAACACTGCTTCTTTGCTTAAATCCTTTATCATAGTGACAGACCTTAATACACTGAGGTTGTTTTCCTTATAGGAGAGGAAGTTGAGAGGTGAGATGATTACGATTTGTAAGGGCATAGATAGAGGAGACAGGAAGAAATGTTTCCGCTCGATGGAGGGATCAATGAGCTGGGGGTGGTGGAGTGCATAGTTTTAAACTAAGAGGCAGAAGGTTTCAAGGTGATGTGAGGGAAAGCTTTTTCAGCCATCTTGGGGTGTTGGGAATCTGGAACTAATTGCATTTAAGGGTAGTAGAGGCAGAAACTCTCATAACGTTAAAGCAGTGTTTCGATGTACATTTGTGTGGCCAAGGCATAGAAGGCTATGGGCAAAGTGCTGGAAAATGGATTTAGAATGTTGTTTTTGACTGACATGGATGCAATGGGCCAATGGGCCTTTTTCTGTACTGTAGATCACCATGACTCTGTAACTGCAGAAAGAACTTGAGACTGTGGAATGCCATTAAGTAGATGATAGCCATGAGCCAGCTGAGTGGCACAGCAGGATCAAGGAGCGAAAGGCCTACATCTGTTGCTACTTCCAGAGTTCCAATGAAATACTTTTGGAATGCAATGAATGCGTTATGTCAACAAGCATGGTGTCAGCATTTCAAATTTATGAAGAGCAGTATGTTGAATGACAGATTCATGTATTTTTGCTCTGCAGCATTGATGTGGACACTGGAAGACTTCCCTGATCTTCATTGAGCATCTGCTTGAGCCACTAAAACAAAAAAAAGGGTGGTGTCTTTAATGATTTCCAAAGAATAACAATTTCAAACATGACAAGTTTTACAGAAGGCAGGAACTTGGCCTTATTTCACCTGAAAGAGTAACTCATTGTTTCAACGCACCATTTCTGTAAACTCTTTAAAGTGATGCTTTTCTGCGTAGTTACTTGCGTAGTTGCCTACAGTTATCAGTGACATGCAAAAACTCCCAAAATAATAACTTGGGTGCAGACTATTTCATTTACTCTACCTGGTCTCCTGGAATTACTTCAATTACGTCAAGTAATCACAGCACCAATTTTAGGTCAATATCTTTGTTACAGAAAAATGCTAATTCATGAAATGGCTCAGGTATGACAATCAGATATTGGGAGTTAAGATTTGATAGGCTATACTTACCAATATTATATAAAAAATCTGTAATGTATACTGCTTCTTAGCGTTCTCATATCAAAAGGTTTCAAGAAACACAATTACAAGTTGCTTACTGACAGATTGACATGTGTAGATTAGGTGCATTAGTCAGGGGTAAATATAGGGTAGGGGAATGGTCCTGGGTGGGTTACTCTTCGGAGGGTCGGTGTGGACTTGTTGGGTTGAAAGGCCTGTTTCCACACTGTAGGGATTCTAATTTTAATTCTAATTAATGGCACCAACTCAGTGGATTCCTGACTATACATTTGATGCATTACAGAATGAGCTCGTGGAGGATTGGTAATGACTCCATATCAACCCAATATAAGTAATTTCTTTCTTTTCACAGGAGCATGTTATGCTGATTTTTTTTTTTAAGGTTACAATCACTGACAACTTCAACATATTGTTGAATTTGCCCTGATAGACAAAGCTCTTTTATTTCCTAAATGGCATATGAAGGGCATTTTTGAAAGGGAAATTTTGAAAATTCATCACTAAAGCACCGATTAAAGGTTACAACCATGACTTAAAGGGGCAAATTAATTGGTTGGAGTCAAACACTCATACAATACAGAAGTGGCCCTTTGGCCCAACAACTCTTCACCAACAAACAAAACCTATCACCTTGGTACACTAACCCCACTTCCGGCACTAGTCCCGTTGAATATTAAAGACAGTGTTTTTATGTTTTTTTTCTGGCCTCAGATCATTCTACAGTAATTCCTTTCAGCACTGCAGCAATGTAAGAACACAGCTGTTCATTCTTGTGCACAGAAAGATCCCACAAACACCAGTAAGATTAATCACCAATTAAACTCTTTGGTTTTCAGTGATGATGGTTGAGGGCTAATTACTGTGCACTGGGAAAACACACTGCTCTTTTTGGGATAGGGTCCTTAGATCCCTTATGTGCTTCTGGGAGAGCAGGAATAATTTTGTTCTGACATAATATCCAAAGGGGCAACAGTGCAGCTTTCCCTTATTACTTCACTAAAGTATCAGCTGGGATTACATTACATTTCTAAACCATACAGTGAGAAATGGCTGCTCACTATTGAGCAGGTCAGCTCCATTCTAGGTTATTAGATCATACAGAAAATTGGAGGGGAGGTCAGCTCTCGAAAAAGCTGTGCGAATTTCTTGGCAAGAGGTGGGCATCAGAACTCATGCAGTCTCAGAGACAGATGGTAAAAAAAAGATGAACTGCCTCAGGTAGTCTATGGCAGCATGTTAGAAAACTATGTAAGCCATTAATAGTTTTCCTTGACCCTGTTATATCCCGCCTGAGATTCCAAGCTAACCCTTCAGAAAATAGCTCTTTCTAAGCTTCACATGCATTCCCAAAATGCAAGGTAAATTTTATTATGGTCATTTCAAATTGCAAGTATTGCTGCTTAACCATTTGTCTCCAAATGCACATTTACAACATAACCAATGTCTTTAATATATGTTTGTGTATGGTACCCAACTGCATTGCAAGGCAACTACTTCATTCTCACTTGTTTATGGACTTCTTAAACTTTAATATGTTAGCACTAATTCACTCCATACAGGCACATCTAATATGGATAAAGGAATGGATTGGTTATGTTACTAGATAAATAATCCTGAGAATGGGAGTTCCAATCTATTTGTACACTAATGACATTTACAGAGGAAAGCCTACTGTACTCACTGTAATGGTGCTGCTCCTTTAACGAGGTTAGGTTGTCCTTGGTTTTTCTCAGGAGATCATGAAGACATGTACTCTAAATTGTCTGGGGTTGACCTACTTGAGAAGGCTTTCAAGTTAACACAAAGCACTTGTACAATGAAAAGGGAGTAGTCAGTTCTCCCAGCTCAGCTTTACTCTAGTTTGGTTTGGTTTGGTTTTGGCAGTCTGGCTGTTCACTGATAGCAGTCAGGCAGTTATGAAGCTGCTGATCCAAGAAACAGCTCCATGGAAGACGGTGGTCCACGCTGCCCCCATCTCTCTCTCCTCTAAGACCCTGTGTTAGATTTTACTTTCTGTGCCAAGGGGTGTTAAAGGGGATTGTTGCAAATATTTGGAACAACATCATTAAGTTGGAATAATCTGCTGGATTTTTGGATAGGTTACGCTATTCAGTATTCTGTTCTCTTTTGGTAATAGTACTGAAGACTAGTCTCCCAGCCAAGCTAATCCAGTATAGTTAAAATACTAGCATCCATCTGATAATGTGGAAAATTGCCCAAGTATGTGCTGTACATAAATAGCAGGATGAATCAAACTTAGCCAGTTACCACCCCATCAGTCTGCTCTCAATCATGAGTAAAGTGATAAAAAGTGTCATCAAACATGCTGTCAAGCAGCACCTGCTCAGCAACAACCTGCTCAGTGACACCCAGTTTGGGTTTCACCAGGTCCACTCACCAGGTCCCCAGCTTATTACAGCCTTGGTTCAAACACAAAAGAATGAATTTCAGAGGTGAGGTGAGAGTGACAGCCCTTGACATCAAGGTCACATTCGACTGAGTATGGCATCAAGGAGCCATAGGAAAATTGAAATCAATAGGTATCAGGGGAGAGCTGTCGGCTGGTTGGAATCATACCTGGCACATAGGAAGATGGCTTGTTGGAGGTCAGTCATCTCAGCTCCAGCACATCTCTGCAGGAGTTCCTCAGGGTACTGTCCTAGGCCCAACCATCTTCAGCTGCTTCCTCAATGACCTTCTGACTCTCATGAGATCAGAAGTGGGGATGTTTTCCAATGATCGCACAATGTTCAGTACCATTTTCAATTCCTTGGATACTGAAGCAGTCCATTTTCAAATGCAAAAAGATTATGGCAAATTCCAGGCTTGGCCTGACAAGAGGCAAGTCACATTCATCCCACACAAATGCCAATGACCATCTCCAGTAGGAGACAATCTAACCACTGCCCCTTGATTCAATGATGTTAACAGCACTGAATCCACCACTATCAACATCTTTGAGGTTACCATTGACCAGAGTCTCAACTGGACCCACTACAAAAAGATACTGTGGCGAGCAATGCACCTCCTGACTCCTTATCCATCATCTACAAGACACAAGTCAAGAGTATGGTGGAATACTCCCCACTTGCCTGGACGGTTACAACTTCAACAACACTCAAAAAACTTGATACCATCCAGGACAAAGCAGCCTGCTTGATTGGCACCACATCCATAAGCATCCATTGTTTCTACCACTGATGCTCAGTAGCAGCAGTGTGTGCAATTTACAAGATGCACTGAAAAAATTCATCAAGGATCCTTAGATAGTACCTTCCAAACCCATGACTACTTCCATCTAGAAGGACAAGTGGACATGAGAACACCACCATCAGCAAGTTCCCCTCCAAGCCTTTCACCATGGAGAAAGTGAGGATTGCAGATGCTGGACAGTCAGAGTTGAGTAATGTGGCACTGGAAAAGCACAGCAGGTCAGGCAGCATCTGAGAAGCAGGAAAGTCAATGTTTTGGGCATAAGCCTCTCATCAGGAATGTGGAGGGAGAAGAGCATTGAGAGATAACAAAGAGGTGGGGGCACGGGGCTGGGGGAAGGTAGGTGAGAAGGCAATAGGCGGATGCAGGTGGGGGACCAACAATGATAGGTCGGCGGGGAGGGTGGAGCAGAGAGGTAGGAAGGAAGATGGACAGGTAGAACAAGTCAAGAGGGCGGTGCCAACTTGGAGGATTGGATCTGGGATGAGGTGGGAGGAGGGGAGATTTGGAAACTAGTGAAGTCAGTGTTGACGCCGTGTTGTTGAAACTATTCACCATCCTAACTTGGACAAACAGTTCTTTCACTGTTGCTAGGTCAAATCCTGGAAAAACACCTCTAAAGGAATTGCGGGTCAACCTACAGAACATGGACTGCAGCAGTTCAAGAAGGCAGCTCACTACCACGTTCTCAAGCACTGCTAGGAATGGGCAATAAATGTTGGTCCAGCAGCATTCTCCACATCCCATGAGTCAATAAAAAAAATTGCAGTAACGTCTAAAATAAATCACCAGTCATATCATTTTCAGGAAGTCATGTTAAAAATAACCTCGAATGTCCACAATTTAATGACCACTTCTAAAGTAACCAAATCCACAAAACCTGAATAAAATTCTCATTTCCACAATTCTTCAAAACTCAAGTCCTTCAAGCTGACAAAACTGAAGAATCTGAAGGAGCATGGCTGGGGGTTGGGTAGAAAATACAAGGCACTGTTCTTCATGGAGCGATTACAGGGAGTTGGACACTGGCCTGTGAAGACTCCTTTTATACTCTGAAACAGAAGTTTGTCCCATCTCCTGTCCTTGACCAACCAGATTTCCATCACCCTCTCAGACTGGAAACCACTGCCAGTTTCCTTAGCCTAGAAGTGAGGGGTGATGGTTTAAAGGGCAGAGGAGCATTGATGTTGTTTCTGCCAGTTGGAATCTAAAGCTGAATGACAAGAATATCCAGAATGGCATCAGTAAGGAACACAGACTGCTAGCTTTGAGTGGGCTGCTTCCCAGAACATCAGAGACATTCTAATTGGAGCAGTCTTTGGGCTGGTTACAGACCACAACCCACTCAACTACTTTCAAATGTCTGCCAAGCCTAGAGCAAAGAAGATCTACTGGATCACTTAACTCATGCTACAATTCCCCATCTGGTACAGGTCAGGGATAGGTCAGGCTTCTATTGGGCAAGGATATCCTTTCCTCCAGAGAGGGTCTGCTGATCTGCTCAATGTCCCCTCTCACCATCACTACAATGTGCTGGAGACCCCATTACACACTTCCCTGCTTGAGACTGTTATGCCAGTAATGACATACAGTCCCCAGTGATTGTTTTCTGAGCAGCTGTGTGATCAGGAGATTCATTGATTGCTCTGCTGTCTTGGTTATGGACACAAAGATGGTCCTGATGGCCATACACAGGCCACGCCTGTAGAATTCAGCATGATCTCGCTTGTTTCTCTGTCCACAGATGTGCAAGTCCTGTTGAATATTTCCAAACTTTTCTTTCTCTCTCTCTACAGAATTGAAGTATGTGATGTCCTTGACAGCTGCTGTCAGTGCCTGACCTTCGGTGAGAGTTGTCTGAAGGCCAAATTCTAAAAGATGCCAGAGCCTGCTAATGCCACCCAAATGGAGACAGCAGAGGCAACCTTCCCCACCTTTACAAAGTTATAGAGTCATACAATATGAAAACAGACCCTTCGGTCCAACTTGTCGATGCCAACCAAGTTTCCCAAAATTAACTAGTTCCACTTTCCTGTGTTTGATCCATATCCCTCTAAACCTTTCCTGTTCATTTACCTGTCCAAATGTCTTTAAATGTTGTAACTGTACCTGCATCTATCACTTCCTCTGACATTTCATTTCATATATGGACAACCTTCTGAGTGAAAAAGTTGCCCCTTCAGTCCGTTTTAAGTCTTTCTCCACTCACCTTAAAAATATACCCCTAATTTTGAACTACCCCATCTGAGAGAAAAGATCTTTTCTACTCACCTCATGATTTTATACTTCTCTATAAGGTCACCCCTCAACTTCCTACACTTCAGTGAAAGAGGTCCCAGCCTATCCAGCCTCTCCTTATAACTCAAACGCTCCAGTTTCGACAACATCATGGTAAATCTTTTCTGAACCCTCTCCAATTTAATAATGTCTGTCTTATAGCAGAGAGACCAGAACTGGACACAGTACTCCTGAAGTGGCCTCAGCAATGTCCTGTATAAACTCAACATGACATCTCAACTCCTATACTCAAAGGTCTGTGCAATGAAGGTAAGTGTGGTAAATGCCTTCTTAACCACCCTGTCTACCAGTGATGCAACTTTCAAAGAATGGTGTAGCTGAATCCGTAAGTCTCTCTGTTCAACAATACTACCCAGATCTCTACCATTAACTGTATAAGTCCTGAGCTTGTTTATTATATCAAAGTGCAATATATCGCATTTATCCAAATTAAACTGTATCTGCCATTCCTCAGGCCATTGACCCAATTGATCAAGATTCCTTTGTATTCTTAGATAACCTTCCTCATGCTGACTATATCACCAGTTTTGGTGTCATCTGCAAATACACTCACCGTGTCTCCTAAATTTTCATCCAAATAGTTTATATCAATGACAAACAAAAGTGGAGCCAGCACCAACTTCTGCAAAGCACCGCTAGTCACAGGCTCCCAGTCTGAAAAACAACCTCCACCATTACTCTCTGTCTCCTGCCATTAAGCCAAATTTGTATTCAGTTGGCAAGATCTCCCTGAATGCGATATGATCTAACTTTACTAATGAGTCCACCATGCGAAACTTATCAAAGGCTTTACTAAAGTCCATGTAGACAATGTCTACTGCCCTTCCCAAATCACCTTCATCAATCTTTTTGGTTACATCTTCAAAAAACTCATTCAAGACTGTCAAACATGATTTCCCAAGCACAAACCCACATTAGAATTGTTTGGGCTGAGATGGGGACAGCTGGGCTGTCCTTTTTCCTCATCCTCCAAATATCAATAGACATTGAGACTGCCGCTAAAATGTCCGTTTGTCCAATTACCATACAAACAACAAAAAACATTGCAGCCACATCTTTTGGTAAAATAAATCATAGCAGAAATTTAAAGATGCACTGTACGTTCAGATATTTAACTTCAAAAATGATGGGTCCCTCTTTAAATGGTGAATGCCTCTTTTAGAACAAGACCCAATTTATGTGGTGAACTCATTTCATGATGATCACAACACATAATTGCAACATGTCATATTATTAAAATTAAATTTCTCATGATTTTCCAATCTCTGGATGCCCACCTTATGACAGAACAGATGTTCACAAGCAGTAAGCATGGTGGACATCCAGCGAGACGGTTCTTCGCCCAATTGTCTGAGGCTCACTTTTCTGTGTGTTCGCTATCAACAACCAACAGATTTCTCCCTGGCACAACTGAATGAACTTTCAGTGTTTACAGAGTGTGATTGGCAGTAAAATTAACTGGACTAAATGCTTCCTATCCACTCCAATGGTCCATCACTGCAGCCATGAGATGCAGTGGGAGAGTTCAAAAAATTAAAGGCAAATAATGGTCACAAAATAAAACCCTCTGCATCTCCTGAAGCAGTGTAGAGTTGCATGATCTGTCAATGACCAGGGGTATATTCTCTGTTAATCCATTTACCTACTGTATGATGCATTCTCTGCCACAGACCAATAAATCCTTTCAGTGGAAGCAAGTTGGGATATTTATTTAGATTAGATTTATTTATTAGATTCCCTACAGTGTGGAAACAGGCCCTTCGGCCCAACCAGTCCACACTGACCCTCCGAAGAATATCCCACCCCAACTTATTTCCCTCTGACACTATGGGCAATTTAGCATGGCTAATTCACCTGACCTGCACATCTTTCGACTGTGGGAGGAAACCGGAGCACCCGAAGGAAACCCACACAGGCACAGGGAGAATATGCAAACTCTACACAGACAGTCGCCCAAGGCTGGAATCGAACCTGGGACTCTGGTGCTGTGAGGCAGCAGTGCTAACCACCCGAGCCACCGTGGATATATCATAAACAATTTAACGAATTGCCAATGAGAGAGTGAAATGTAATTTATCCCGTTTAAACAAAAATTGCAATGCTGTTAATAATATTGCTTCATTTTTGGTGGTTCTCCTGTTTTCAATTGTTCATTTGTAGTCATGTGCTCTACCTCATGTGAAAAACCTGTGATGACATCCCACCGCATTGATCAAAAGGAGCAATCAATGGGAAATGAGAGCTGCACCATAACCACACCAATAAAACTGTAAGAAAGCTGCAAAATCTTAAATACTGGCTTTTTAATACAAGACATTAATTGTCAAGATTTTTAAAGGAAGTTGCTAGGGTCAATGATTTATTTGAATACCCATACTTTAGGTTAATATAAATCAAGCATATTGAATAAAGCCCTTTTATACATTGTCACATTAGTATTGTCTTAAAAGCTGAAATTATGTCAAATACATGCAGTCTAATAACCCTTTAGTGAAACTCCATGATACATTGTGTGAGCATTAAAGGTAAAGGAACACTTAATGACACTTCATCATCTTTGTCTAGCTTTTGTCTCAAAATACCAGTTATTGTTTTATGTTCAGAATATCTCATCCCCGTTGTGTCGTTTGATGAATTTGTATTTTTCAGTCTATTTTAAGATTTTATGAGAAAGATCTCAATCATTAGAAATACAATATTTTTACCATCCAGTTGGAAAGAAAGCTGACACATGGCATGATTTAGTACTCCCTGTCAGGCCAATCTCAGAAAATTATTACCAATATTCTGGTGTGACATTGTCCCACCTTCCAGCTTTCCCTACCGTAACTTTTATTGAACTTACTAAGTCTGATCAAAATAGAGAGGAGTAGATCTTTTATTTATTTTTTCATTCATGTTGGCCTCTGTGGTATTTATTGCCTGTTCCTAACTGCCCTTGAAAGTCTTGAACACATTTGACTCGGCTCTTTGGCCATTTCAGAGGGTGGTTAAGAGTTAATTCAGTTACTCTGGTCTTATTGTCTGTTCTATCTTCAGTGGCAAAACCTCATCTGCTGCCCAACAAAATGGCTTTCCAGCTGTTAAGTTCTGGAACCACAGCAAGTTGTTCTAGAATAAGGCCTACACCATTTAGGGCAGAGGTGAGGAATGTGTTCAGTTGGAAGGGTGAATCTTTGCAATTCTCGAGACCAGAAGGCAGTTGGAGCCCAATCATTGCATACATGCATGTCAAAGGTCAATGGATTTTTTCTTTATTCATTCATGGGATGAGAGCATCACTGGCTAGGTAGCATTTATTGCCCATCCCTTGATACCCAGAGGGCAGTTAAGAATCAACCACATTGCTCTGTGCCTGGAGTCACATGAAGGCCAGACCAGGTAAAGATGGCAGTTTCCTTCTCTAAAGGACATTAGTGAGCCAGATGGACCTTGTGACAATTGACAATGGCTTCATGGTCATCATGAGACTCTTAATTCCAGATATTTTTATTGAATTCAAATTCCACCATCTACTGTGGTAAGATTCGAACCTGAGTCCCCAGAACATTATCTGGGTTAACATTCTGGCGATAATACCACTAGGCCTTCACCTTCCCTGTTTCTAAACATGAAGGATATCAAAGAATATGGATGTAGTGATTGGAACCAGGGCCAGGTGGATCTCATTGACTATGAGAGCCTTGACTGGGGTTGTTAATCTGGACCAATCAGGGAGCTCTGGCTGACAGATATAACAGGGATTTCTCACACCTGCATGCACACAACATGGGTGCTGTGGAAAAAATAAGCGCTACTGCAATTAGGCGGTAGTGTGGGGGAAAATTTTTTTTTAAAATGAACAGGAGTGTCAGAGGTTCTGTTCATTCTGAGAGCTGGCTCTGAGGGAGCTGGACCAGTGTTCAAAAAAAAAGAAAAAAAGTAAACAGGGATTTCTCACACCTGCCCACACACAACATGGGTGCTGGGGAAAAAAATAAGCACTACCACAATTAGGTGGTAGTGTGGGGGTAAGGGAACAAAAAGAACAGAAGTGTCAGACATCCTGTTCACTCTGAGAGCTGGCTGGCTCTGAGGGAGCTAAATCAGTGTGGAGTGAAGGGAAGGACTCTGCTCTCTCATGGGAAGAGGAGACTGATTTCTTGTTATTGTTGGTTTCTTTGCAGTAAGGAGGAGTTTTATTTTGAAGCTCTTTTGGCTCTTAAAAAGAAAAAAAAGCAGGGATTCACCCGATGATGTGTGATTTCAAGCGGAGTTACAATGTATAATCCTCAGCACAGGTTCTATTGACAGTTGCTGAAATAAAATGCTTCAAAGGCTGTATCTGTATATCTGCAAGCAATGAATATCTCATTGTTTGACTGGCATGTATACAGTGCTGAGTCTACCTATAATAAAGTTATTTACTGAACATGAAAAAAAACAGAGATTTGGAGAGTCTCCTCGTTCTAGGGACTGGCTCTGAGCTGGTTGGTCAGAGCCCATGTACTGTGCACATGTAAATAAAGGGGTGACTTGGTAATAGAATACCAGCCTTTGTGTAGTTATTTCAGTGGGGAAATTGCAGAAAACTATTGTCGCAGTAGAAGATAAATCATGATCCAGTTGATTGACAGGGCAGTTTCAAGCAGCTGAATGACCCACTCCTGTTCTCGTTTGCTGTGTCTTTATGCAATATTCCATCTTTGTTACCTCTCAATAAGAACATTCAGTTATGACACACAGTTTGCAAACACAAGCTCAGATCTCTCTGCCAGCTGGGGTTACTTTTCAATAACTACCTTCAAAACCAGCAAATCTGATTCATATAAATGCAGGCTGGCGCTTGATAAATCATTTCAGATGTAGTGTGCACATATGTACAGCACATGAGAACCATGCTGCCTCTCCTCTTTCCCTTCTCGTCCCTCAGCCCGCAATAAGAACCACACCAATCAGTGTGTTAATTTGCTGCCTCTGTAATCAATGGCTCACAGCAGGTAGCAGTTCAATCTTGTGTTTAAGAGATGCACACTGGGTAGCTTTTGTCAGTGAAGTAAAGACATATGTTAAATTTATGTGGTGAAAGCATGGCAATACTTCTGAAGACTTCACTATATTCTTGTTAATGTTTAAATGAAGGTGTAGTATTAGCAAGAATGGAGCCATGGAGACTTCAACTCAATGCCTGAATTTGGCTGATTTTCTGCAGACACAATGATTAGCCTGGAACCCTTCCTGGTTCATTGTTTGTCTCTGATTAACAAATATATCATTCATATACAGATCACTATTTTTAATCCTGCTGTATCTTGAAAAAGGCACTATTGACTTTCTGGCCACCATACATGTTATAACATGACCCTGGCCAGGGAGGAGAATTAAGCCAGAATTCTCTGACTGGTAACCACTGAATCCAGCTGTCAATGCTAACGCTTAGTGTTTGTCTGTGGTGCCTCCTACGTTGAAGCCTCTTGACACTCATTGTGCAGACTTGACCTCATGGGTGTAGTGCTAGAGAAAGGTTAATATCTATAATCTAGTATGAGTCCATATCTATGGTGCCAGACGATAACAATACTGTACATACATCAAGGTTTTAATCAGTGCCTTCTAAAACATTTTATGCAATTTTATCCTCAATTTACATTGTTCTTCAGTTAACAGATAATCATTAATTGTTTGCCATTCTTGGTTAAAGAATGTTCTTGGTGATTGGGTTGTGGGAGAGTTTGTGCAAGTTCTACTTGATCCCCAAGAAAGGTTTAAAACATTAATTCAAATGTGATAATTGTAATAATGGTGAGACTGTCAACATTCATCATCATTACAATTGTGAAACCACCAACAATTCTGAAGTGAACACTTGCACAATTGAACACAGAAGTCAGTGATTCACTCTTATCCACAGGGTGCACTTTTGAAGGTTTTCAGATAGAAAAGTAATTTGGCCTGAACTTCCACTTTTTACACTAATAAAACCACTGGAAAAGCCTTAACAAAAGTTGCTCCTTAATATGATATGTAACTTAGTTTTAACTGCATTTAAGACATAATTTCTTCTAAACAACCTCTCTAGCCCTATCTTAATCCCCATGTGTATGTTCCAATTTTTGCTTTGCTCCCTCGACAATGATTAAAAAGTGAAGCATAATCAGAGCTTGTTACTTTCTTGTTTCCTGTCTGTGAAATTGTGTCAATGTAATTGGATGCTTAGCCTGTGTCACTGTTACAGATGATTCTAAGGTCCTACTCTTATTACCCCGGGTAAGCAGAATTTATTCAATTGAACTTATTGCTGATGTAAACCCTTAACTAGATCTGATTCTAAATCATTATAGCAATTTAGTCAGCTCTACCAGCTGTAAACTTGGTCCTGAAATAGGATTTGCACACTTCCAGCAGATTTTACATGATCAAAGCTATCTCAGCATAAAACATACTAAAGAAGTTTATAAATTGTAGCAAAAACTCATGAGTTAATCTATCTCAGTACATAGAATTCTTCAATTGAGACTTCAAGAGAATTTTTATTTAATGAATCTTTGAGGCATTAATCACTTTTAAAGTGTTTACTGAATAATATTTTCATTGTAATATATTGAATTATATTAATGGTTACAGTATGACTATCAATGGTGTTACCATCACTGAATCCCTCATTACTAATATCCTTGTGGTTATCATTGACCAGAAAAAAAAATACAATGGCTACAAAAGCAGGTCAGAATCTCGGAATACTGCAGCTCATACCATCCTTCTGACTCCCAATAGCCTATCCATATCTACAAGGCACAAGCCAGGATTGTGATGGGATACTTTCCACTTGCCTGGATGGGTGCACTTCCAACAACACTCAAAAAACTTGACACCATCCAGGACAAAGCAGCTCACTTGATTGGCACAACATCCATAAACATCCACTCCCGCCATCATCAACTCTCAGTAGCAGCAACTTGTACTATCTACAAGATGCACTGCAGAAATTCAAAAAGATTCCCTAGACAGCACCTTTGAAACCCATGACCACTTCCACCTAGAAGGACAAGGGTCGTATATACACGGGAACACTACTACCTGCAAGTTCTCTTCCAAGTCACTCACCATCCTGAGTTGGAAATATATCACTGTTCCTTCAGTGTCATTCAGTCAAAATCATGGAATTTCCTCCTGAAGGATATTGTGGATCAACTTTCTGCACGTGAACTGCAAATGTTCAAGAAGAGAGCTCACCACCATATTCTCAAGGGCAACTAGGGATGGGCAATAAATGCTGGCCCAGCCAGCAACACTCATCTCCCATGAGTAAAATTAAAATGGTTAATGGGTGGCATGGTGACTCAGTGGTTAGCACTACAGCCTCATAGTGCAAGATACCCAGGTTTGACTCCAACCTCAGGTGACTGTCTGTGTGGAGATTGCACATTCTCCCCGTGTCTGCATGGGTTTCCTTCGGATGCTCCGGATTCCTCCACAGTTCAAGATGTGCAGGTTAGGTGGGTTGGGAATGCTAAATTAACCCCTAGTGTTCATGGATGAGCAGGCTAGGTGCATTAGGCATGGGAAATGCAGGGTTAGTCATAAAGTCATAGAAACGTACAGCACAGAAATAGACCCTTCAGTCCAACC